>NC_056580.1:30895527-31000527 GCF_018340385.1 Cyprinus carpio | reverse complement strand
GTGTGTGTGTGTGTGTTTCCCTTGGCTGGTGTCAGAATCACTCATGTCTGAGTTTGAGCTGCTGCTCCACACACACACACACACACACACACACACACACACACACACACACACACACACACGTTTTGTTCGTCTCTTCACATCCCGATGATGATCACTAAGTTAAGTGCTCTAAATGAGTTTAAATGTATTTATATCGTCTGTGGAAGGCGTAGGAGCATAAAGTGTTCGTCTAATCATATTCCTCGGTCCGAGGGCTACGATAGGCTGTCCTGCCTGCCTGTCAATGTATGTGTTAGCATTCCTCTGCGCACACTGTTCTGTTAAGCTACTGCAGACCGAGCAAGAATGTACTGTAAGGCATTATTACTGTAATATTCTGTGCTCTGTACTGTAATGTTTTGTCACTGGTGAGTGGGACAGTGACAGCGCTGACGCTGGTTCCTCTCTGCTCTGCATGTGTTTCGGAGGAGGCGTGGCTTTGGAGACTGATTGGCAGGGAGGGTGGGATCTTATGTACTCTTTAATGTAATCACCTGCGCTACCTTTAAGGGCTGATATTTGATTTCTAGGGGATTTTTTACCTTTATTTGTTAATATAATGTCAATAAGGGCATCATTTTAGATGTATGCATCATCTTGTATGTTAAATTCTTATATTTATCTAGTAAATTAAGCTAGAGTATTAAGAAACTATATGCTGTTGCCAATCAAAACATTTATATTTTTTTGCACTGCATTTAGTTACAGTTGCATCCTCTCCACACCGGGACCCTGAGGACTTTAGTTGTTCAGAAATTACTTTTACACTTTTAATCTCAAAATGTTTAACAGATGAATGAGATCATGCCTGAATCAACCTTTTGCTCTTCAAATGTAGTGTAGCATTAACTCCGCAGTAAAAATTGATTTATTTTCCTTTTTTTCTTTGTTTTTTGTAAATAAATCAAAGATTACTGGAGTTTATTTCACGTTAATTCATGTTCACGTTACTAAATAATTTATGTAGTTTATTAGCAATTTCTAAGTGAAATAATTTTTTTCAGCAATATCGCTCCTGAACTTTGCAACCTCAATTTCTCAACCTAAATTCACCATTTTTTTTTATTTCACAACCTGAAATCCACAAATTGAAAACTAAAAAACCCTAATCTCAAGGAGGTGAATTCATAAATTGTTTTATGAATTCATGTCCTCAAATGTATTTATTTATTGAAGAAAAATCAATAACATTAAATTACAAATTACAATTGTATTTTTTTTTAAGATAATGAATTTAGTGTTTTCTCTTTTTTTATTAATAGCATAGTATTAAATTAACAAAGTTTATAATCAATATTTATTTTACTTTATCTGATCATTTTTATTGAGCTCATCACAGTCACTCTTTAATTTTTACATTTTGAATTTCTTGATCTGAATTTCACAAATTGAATAATAAAAACCTGAATTTCACAACCCAAATTTATGTTTATTTGACAGTAAAGTGACAGTAAAGACATTTATAATATTACGATAGATTTGCTGCTCTTTTGAACTTTCTATTCATCTGAGAATCCTGAAAAATAAAATGTATTACATGCATTATTTTAATATTTAATTTATAAAAAATATTTGTAAATATAATATGCAGGGAAAAAATTCAGTAACATCAGATTAGTGGCTTTTTCAAATAAAAATATTTCAAATCTTAGTATTCAATTCAATTCAATTCAAGTTTATTTGTAAAACTTTTTACGATACAAATGGTTGCAAAGCAACTTTGCAGAAAATTAAATTTCTACAATATTTAGTAGTAGCTTATCAGTGGTATTAAATGGATAAAATTTATAATCAACATTTATTTTGGTTAATCTGACATTTTTTACTGAAATATCTTTTTACTCATCTCAGAAAATATTCTAAATATATTTTTACTTTGTGCAATTGATTTATTTCAATACAATGTTAGTATAATGTTTGAGGGATAGTATAATTGATAGTTGTGTAGAATCTGTGTGCTGTAACTTATGAATTCAGTGGTGATTATAAACACAGAAGATTATGAATAAATGACCTTCCTGCAGGCGACGTTTAAAAAAAGGAACGCAAACAAGCATCTTTTGATGAAATAAGCGCCGTCCGTCTGCATCACATGAGAGTCATGATGTGATCGTGTGTCCGCAGGCAGTCAATCCAGTCCAGACGCTTTATTATCTATCATACTCTGACAGCACTCGTAGTTCAGAAAGAACTCTTTGGCACAATTCACTTTTAGAAATGACACTGGAGTTTTGTCAACATCTCAGCTAACAATTAAGTGCATTAATGCATTAAGTTATGAAAATGTTCTCTGAACACTCAAAATGTCCAGTAAAACTACTAAAGGAAACATTCAGTTTTAAAATTTTGCAAATGGGAACGTTACTTTATGTTCTCAGAAACAAAAGTAACATTTAAAAACGTTAGAAGAACACCAAACTAAAAAAATGTTGTTAGAAAATGTTTTTTGTGTGTTGTTTTTTTGTGTGTTGTTTTTTGAGCATTGTTGTTAGAGAAGATATATTTTGAACTCTTTTTAAGTTTTTATAGGTGTGTTTTTTTTTTGTGGAAAAAAATTTTATTAATAGTTTGAATTAGTATTTATTTTTATTTTTATATTTTCTCTTTTCTATTTAATTTTTGTTAAATTTGTATTTATTTATTTATTTTTACGTTTTGTTATGAAATTTTGTTCTTTCTTGTCAGGTTTATTTTTATTATATTTTTATCGAGTTTTAGTTAAAAACACTGATTTACATCCATTTAATACTTTTTAAAATCAAATTTTTTTCTTAGTTTTATCATTTTTAAACTGTTATGAAAACAATTTCTGAATGTTTTTTAATGTTCCATCCATTTATATATATATATATATATATATATATATATATATATTTCTTGGTTATGTGAACATCAGAGGAACATTCTATTCTGTTCTTTGAAAAATTGTATAAGAATGTTACATTAGAACGTTCTCTCAACATTTAAGGCACCTGTTTTATATTTCAAGAGGGTTTTTCTTGGTTATGTAAATATTAAAGGAAGATTTAATTCTATCATTTTTAAAACGTTACATTTGAATGTTCTCTCAACATTTAGAAAACCCATTTTTTATATTTAAAGAATGTTTTTTCTTGATTTTTTTTTAACATTAGAAGAACATTCCATTCTATAATTTTAAACAGTATGAAAATGTTATTTTTGAGTGTTTTTAAACATTCAAAAAATCATTTTTGTTGGTATTAAGAACATTTCTTCTTGATTTTGTGAATGTTTCATTCTATCATTTTGAAAACAATAGGACAGTTTCATTGTAATATTTTCTCAATTTAAAACCCATTTTTTGTATTTAAAGAAGATTTATTATTTTATTTGTGAATGTTGCAGATTAAAAAAAAAGTAAATTTGAAACATTTATAAAAAAACATTATTTGTCAATGTTTTTAAATGCTCAAAACATTCTGTTTTTTATGAACATATCTTTCACTGAAAAAAAAAAAGTTTCATTCATCCAATTAAAATCATTAGGGTAAGAATTCACATCTATATTTTTTTAACTTGAGCCAATGAAAAATAAATAACTTGCCCTAAGGATAAAGAGTCAAAAGTATGACTTTAAAAGTCAGTTATGAGACAAAATGTAAACATTTTGACACTTCATAAGTCATAATTGTGATATTTAAAAAATTATATTTTTTTATCTCATAATTTCAGCGTAGTATGTCACAATTTACACTGTTTTTTTTTTGTTTTGTTTTTTAATCTAAGAATTATAACTTCTAAAGTCAGAATTATGACTTATTAAAGCATGACTTTTTGAAATGGGCTTCCATAAAAATTTTTCTGTAAAAAGACAATAGTGCCATTATTCGACTCAATTCAGTCAGTAGTTAAACAATAACAATATATTATTTGAATTTTAAAATATCTATGCATCATAGTAGTATTTGTTGTACTGCCTTCATGCTGATTTAAATTACAAATGCCTAATTTAATTATTTAAAACTAATAAAAGCAGTAACATTTAAAAGTCTGAAATGGGTATTTTATTTTATAGAAAAAGAAGGCTATTTAAGATGTTATGTTTTATGACATCAATTTAATCACAATTAAGCACATATTAAACTTAAATTCTTATTACTGTAAAATTAAATAAAGAAAATATATTATTTAAATAATAAAATATCTATACACCAGTATTTGTTGTACTGCCTTCATGCTGATTTAAATAAAAAAAATATTAAATTACTTATGTAAAAAATAAACACAAAAGTAAAAGACACATTACAATCCATTTGGTGGAAATGTGATGTGCTGTCATGAAAATACTTAGTTATAATTATAATACTTATAATACACCTTTCTTTTATTCTATTTTTTTAGGTAATTGTTTAAATCAAGTCACATTTATTTCTATAACGCATACAATACAAATTGTTTCAAAGCAGGTTCATATTAATAAAAGAGTAAAATAAAAATTTATCATCAGTTATGAAACAAATGGTTAATGTTGTTGCAGTACAAACATGGTTTGAGGTTTGTGTGATTTGTACAACATGGAAAACCAAATGTTTTATTGTGTGTCAGAAGAGATTAATGTACTGATTATCTCCATGTGCTTGGATCTGTGGATTCGTCCCATTATTCAGCAGAAGTTCATCCACCTCAAACATGATGTAGTGGCTTTACAGCTCAAATAATGAACTATTTTCATGTAAGTGCTATTGTTTTTCCACTGTGTTTATTGAAACTCAGAGGTGTGTCTGAATGATTTTCTGTGGTTTCTTGTCTTGTGCTGAGCGTGGAACATTCTGGTTCGAGTGCTTCAGGGTCTTTCTGACGATCCCACAGACAGTGTCATTTTTGCTGAGCGTTTGATGGAGTGTCTCAGCTGTTGTGGGTGGACACAGGTCCAGACACGACGACTGAAGCAGCTGAGACACAAAACGCCCTGCATCTGCAAAGTACAGCACAAACTAATTAAGAAACGTCACACTTTCTTCAGTCATTACATGCTTTCATCAGGTTTATTCACCTATAAAAAAATCACTCACACAAATATCATCCAGAGTGTTTTTCGCTCATCCGTGGAGCACAAATGGAGATTTAAGCACTATTCCAAATCTACAAAAAAAATGCTCTAAGAACGTTCTGCTAACATTTTCACAAGTTATGAAAACGCTGCTTCTGAATGTTTTTTTAAACATTGAAAACGGCCAGTTTTTTTTTTTTTTTTTTTTTTTTTTTATGTATTAAGAGTGTTTCTTGGTTATGTGAATGTTAGGGGAACATTCCATTTTATCATTTTAAAAATGTTTTGAGTATGTTACATTTGAATTTTTAAAAACACTCATTTTTTTAAATTTAATAATGATTATTAAAATGTTAAATTTTATATTTTATCATTTTGAAACCATTTTATTTCTAAATATTTTTTAAATGTTCAAAACGTTTAAACATTCCATTTTATCATTTAACATTTAAACATTCACTCAACATTTAAAACACTAATTTTTATATTTAATGAACTTTTTGGTATGCACATTTTTTTTATCATTATGAAAACTTTATGAGAATATTATTTTTGACAATTTTTTTTATGGATTAAGAACTTGCCTTTGGCTATGCGAACATTAGAGGACCATTCCACTCCATCTTTTTGAAAACGTTATTTCTGAACGTTGCATTTGTTATGGGAAAGTTACATTTGTTATGAGAACGTTATATTTATTATGAGAATGTTGAATTTGTTACGAGAACATTATATTTGTTATGAGAATGTTGAATTTGTTTCGAGAACGTTACATTTGTTATGAGAATGTTGAATTTGATATGAGAACGTTACATTTGTTATGAGAATGTTGAATTTGTTACGAGAATGTTACATTTGTTATGAGAATGTTGAATTTGATATGAGAACGTTAAATTTGTTATGAGAATGTTGAATTTGTTACGAGAACGTTACATTTGTTATGAGAATGTTGAATTTGATATGAGAATGTTACATTTGTTATGAGATCGTTGAATTTGTTACGAGAACGTTACATTTGTTATGAGAAAGTTGAATTTGTTACGAGAACATTACATTTGTTATGAGAATGTTGAATTTGTTACGAGAACGTTACATTTGTTATGATAAACTTACATTTGTTATGAGAATGTTGAATTGGTTATGAGAACATTACATTTGTTATGAGAATGTTGAATTTGTTGCAAGAACGTTACATTTGTTATGATAAACTTACATTTGTTATGAGAATGTTGAATTTGTTACGAGAACGTTACATTTGTTATGAGAACGTTGAATTTGTTACGAGAACGTTACATTTGTTATGATAAACTTACATTTGTTATGAGAATGTTGAATTTGTTACGAGAATGTTACATTTGTTATGAGAACGTTGAATTTGTTACGAGAACGTTACATTTGTTATGGGAATGTTGAATTTGTTACGAGAACGTTACATTTGTTATGATAAACTTACATTTGTTATGAGAATGTTGAATTTGTTATGAGAACATTACATTTGTTATGAGAATGTTGAATTTGTTACGAGAACGTTACATTTGTTATGATAAACTTACATTTGTTATGAGAATGTTGAATTTGTTACGAGAACGTTACATTTGTTATGAGAACGTTGAATTTGTTACGAGAACGTTACATTTGTTATGATAAACTTACATTTGTTATGATAAACTTACATTTGTTATGAGAATGTTGAATTTGTTACGAGAATGTTACATTTGTTATGAGAACGTTGAATTTGTTTGTTTAGTGTTTGTTTTATTTGTTATGATGTTGTTTTTTTTGTTAGAAGGGTATATTTTTTTTGTGAGTGTTGTTTTGTTATGAGAACATTAAATTTTTTTATAGAGAATGTTGAATTTGTTACGAGAACATTACATTTGTTATGAGAATGTTGAATTTGTTACGAGAACGTTACATTTGTTGATGATAAACTTACATTTGTTTATGAGAATGTTGAATTGGTTATGAGAACATACATTTGTTATGGAAATGTTGAATTTGTTACGAGAACGTTACATTTGTTATGATAAACTTACATTTGTTATGAGAATGTTGAATTTGTTACGAGAACGTTACATTTGTTATGATAAACTTACATTTGTTATGAGAATGTTGAATTTGTTACGAGAACGTTACATTTGTTATGAGAACGTTGAATTTGTTACGAGAACGTTACATTTGTTATGATAAACTTATATTTGTTATGAGAATGTTGAATTTGTTACGAGAACGTTACATTTGTTATGAGAATGTTGAATTTGTTACAAGAACGTTACATTTGTTATGAGAATGTTGAATTTGATATGAGAATGTTACATTTGTTATGAGAATGTTGAATTTGTTATGAGAACGTTAAATTTGTTAAGAGAATGTTGAATTTGTTACGAGAACGTTACATTTGTTATGAGAATGTTGAATTTGTTACGAGAATGTTACATTTGTTATGAGAACGTTGAATTTGTTTCGAGAATGTTACATTTGTTATGAGAATGTTGAATTTGTTACAAGAAGGTTACATTTATTATGAGAATGTTGAATTTGATATGAGAACATTAAATTTGTTATGAGAATGTTGAATTTGTTACGAGAACGTTACATTTGTTATGAGAATGTTGAATTTGTTACGAGAACGTTACATTTGTTATGATAAACTTACATTTGTTATGATAAACTTACATTTGTTATGAGAATGTTGAATTTGTTATGAGAACATTACATTTGTTATGAGAATGTTGAATTTGTTACGAGAACATTACATTTGTTATGATAAACTTACATTTGTTATGAGAATGTTGAATTTGTTACAAGGATACATTTATTATGAGAATGTTGAATTTGATATGAGAACGTTAAATTTGTTATGAGAATGTTGAATTTGTTACGAGAACATTACATTTGTTATGAGAATGTTGAATTTGTTACGAGAACGTTACATTTGTTATGATAAACTTACATTTGTTATGATAAACTTACATTTGTTATGAGAATGTTGAATTTGTTTTTGTTATGATTTACTTTTGTTTTTTGTGTGTTGAATTTGTTACGAGAACGTTACATTTGTTATGATAAACTTATATTTGTTATGAGAATGTTGAATTTGTTACGAGAACGTTACATTTGTTATGAGAATGTTGAATTTGTTACGAGAACGTTACATTTGTTATGATAAACTTACATTTGTTATGAGAATGTTGAATTTGTTATGATAACGTTACATTTGTTATGAGAATGTTTGAATTTTGTTACGAGAACGTTACAATTTGTTTATGATAAAACTTACATCTTGTTATGAGAATGTTGAATTTGTTATGAGAACATTACATTTGTTATGAGAATGCTAAATTTGTTACGAGAACGTTACATTTGTTATGATAAACTTACCTTTGTTATGAGAATGTTGAATTTGTTACGAGAACATTACATTTGTTATGATAAACTTACATTTGTTATGAGAATGTTGAATTTGATATTAGAATGTTACATTTGTTATGAGAACGTTACATTTGTTTTGAGAATGTTGAATTTGTTATGGGAACATTACATTTGTTACGAGAACGTTACATTTGTTTTGAGAATGTTGAATTTGTTATGGGAACGTTACATTTGTTACGAGAACGTTACATTTGTTTTGAGAATGTTGAATTTGTTATGGGAACGTTACATTTGTTTTGAGAATGTTGAATTTGTTATGGGAACGTTACATTTGTTTTGAGAATGTTGAATTTGTTATGGGAACGTTACATTTGTTACAAGAATGTTATATTTATTACGAGAACGTTGCATGTGTTACGAGAATGTTACATTTGTTACGAGAACGGTACATTTGTTACGAGAACATTGCTTGTGTTACGAGAACGTTACATTTGTTACGAGAACATTGCATGTGTTATATTTGTTACAAGACGTTGCATTTGTTATGAGCAACAATTTTTTTTAAATTAACTTTTTTTCTGATCAATATTATTGAACACAGTTTTGAACAAGTTCTGGGAATGTACAAATAACATCATAAGGTCATTCTGAGAACTTTGTTCTAAAAAACATTTCCCCTCAACATTAGGAAAGCATATATCAAATATTAATAAAGTTGTAAGAACATTCTATAAACATTTCAAGAATGTTTTGTCCTAACGTGCATAACCTTTAAAAAACATTATGGAAACATTCTCTGTTAGTTGGTCCTATGATGCTTTGTATGATGAACGGACATAAATTTCAATGCATCAGCGCAGATATTACTTTTGCTTCATTTAGCATGCTGGACACCGAAGGTCAGGTTGGGCACATTGCATTGTGGGATACAATATTCCTGTTGTCTGTTGCACATTCAGCAAATCTTAAATACTGTATGCAGAAATAGTAAGGGAAGTGTGACAGAAAGTGAGTTAATATCCATAATTCAGCAGGCAGAGGATGTGTGAGTTAAGCTCCAGAGATGCTGTGACGCTGAGAAGATCCACATTTAATCCACAGACAGAGAGACTAAATCACAAGCAATTTAAATACTTCTGCACATGCTTTAAGATGATGGGTAGAGCCGCCAAACACGTGCTGGGGTGTTTTATGAGCTGGTTCCCACTGATTATATTGAGGAGAACCTACTGTGAAGGCCATTCATACCAAAAGCAGTAACTATGTAATCATAACTATATTAGAGTTCATGCACAATACTCTTCTGTTCATTATACTGTATGTGTGCTTTAAGCATTTTAAGCACTGTAATGTCAGTGTATTCTGATTGGCTGTCAATGTTTTTATTGTTCATCAGCTGAAAAAAAATCCCCCTGGAAGTTAAAAACTGGTGGATATTCAAATGAATTTTAAGAGAACATTAAATTCAAATTTTATTTTTTTTCAATCTTATTTTTATTCAATTTATTTTATTTTATTTTAATTAATTTTTAGTTTACATTTTGAGAACAACAGAAGACCAGATAACTTTAAACATTCTTTTAATGTTACTGGAAGAACACTTTTGTCTGGATATTTTTTATTATATATATATATATTATTTTTAATTAAGAACTCACCTGCAGAAATATCCTTCATTTTCAGAGAAGCAGAAGTTCATTTCATCCTGAACTTGTTCTGATTTCATCCTGTTCTTCTGTCTCTCCTGAGGATGTTGTTCTCCTCCGTATGACTGATGTGCTGTGGAGCTGATGGGCTGCATTTGGACTGAAATTGAGGCCAAAACATTAGACCCCGCTCTCACCGGCACTTAAGAACCTTAGAGCCTTTTTAGAGTTTCTTTTATTTGTTTTCTCTACAGCATGTGACGCTTAGAGATCCGCTGTGACGACCCTGAGAAGCTGATGTAGAACAGAAAGAAGGAGAAGCTGATGGTGAAGAAATGCAGTTTATCTGCCAGTGTCCCACAGCTCAGGACGGAGGTGAGTTAATGTATGTTAATTTATGTTGAGTAAGTGTGGAGAGGTGTAGTCATGTGTTCTGATGTCAGTCTCTGTCCTGAATGGATACTACTCTGACATTCCTCTTTTTAAATACAGCAATTATCAGCTGCATGCAAAGTAACCTACATTTGGTTTCAGCCATTGAAAATGGGGGTAAAATACAACAATTTGCACATGGAGCCGCAATGAAAGCCACATGTATCTATGAGAACCATATTGAAAAGTTTATTAAGAACCAGTATCTAACAGGATATAGTGATTTCTTTAAAACATCTTGAGTTGCAGTGCAGGCATGCAAACTTTGTGGAAAAAACACGAAAAGTGCTTTTCCTATTTCTGAACTGTCACTGCTGGCATATAATGCAACTAAGATTGATGTAGTCAGATTTTTTTAATAGAGCTGCCAATCTCTGTGTGAAAATAATATATTGATGCTGTCATTTTAACCCTCCTGTAATTTCGCTTCAAATCTCAAAATCTGAAAATTGTCATTCTGACTGAGTCTTTCAGGTCCTGGGTTCGAATCTCGTGCGGCACATAACATGCAGTGTATTTATATATAGATCTTAAGAGTGTTTTGTGCTTTTGAGATCCACAATGCAAAGCATTTGACTGTTAAGTGTGATGTGCTTTGATGAGTTTGCTGTGCTTGCTGCACCTTCGGGGCTTAGCCTCGCATTGCTCCTAGCAACTATATTTATACTGTTTCTTCTTTAAAAAAAATAAAAATCCAAAAATGTAGTGATGTACTTGAACCCAAACGTCCTCACTGCACGTCCAGTGTTGGGGAGTAACTCATCATGTAACGGCGTTACGTAAATAAATTTCAAAACAAATGTAACTGTAGTCAGTTACAGTTACTAAGAAAAAATGAGTAATTAAATTACAGTTACTTATTAAAATTTTTATGATTACAAAGGGGATTACATTTGAATATTTACACACATCCACATACAGATGTAATTGATTTCTTTCCCAAATTGCACTGACTATTCTGAGACATACTGCCCTATAATTTCTGCAATGAGGAAAACACAGATTGGTTCGTAGAATCCAGTCATAAAAACAGAATTCCTGGAGCCTAACGCGGAGGGAATATGCAACATTTTGTACGAATAAATCAAAAGTAGGTCAGTACACTTGAATCAAAACACGATATGGACTAGTGTCTGTGAATATTAAGCAGCAAAAAGGAATGGAGTGGACTGTGAAGCGCACAGCTGGAGCAGAGAAGCACATCTACTGTTCAGGGTTTCAAGTGCAGGTCAGTTTCAGCTGTAAAGATGCTACTGTAGTTTTGTAGGACATCATTTTTATCTATTGTAATGTTACAGTAGTAATTTAGCAGACAAATAATCATATTTTATAATAGGTTTAGGGGGAGCTAGGGCAGACAACAACACAACCCTTACCAAAATTAAAATGATTTTACTATAAGTCCAAAGACAATGGTTACTATTGTTAAACCATGGCAACCACAAAAGAAAAATTAATTTACAAATTAAAAATAAACACAAATTTACAAAACAACAACAACAAAAAACATGGTTACTGTACTTTTACTATAATAAAAGCATGGTTAATTTTTCTAAGGGAAAAACGACTTTGACGTAGGCAATTGAGAAAGTATAGTTTTGTTAAATCTTGAGTATTAAAGTCATGAGAGAGATGGATATCAGGGCAAAATAAAGAGACTGAAAAGGAAAATGGAAGTGAAGGTGCAGTTCAGGAGAGAACTATTAATTATTTTGCATGTCCCCAACCTAAAGATTTAAACCTTTTTTCATGTCAGGTCCATACAAAAACAGGGTTGTCCATTTCAGAATTAGTATGAGTTTGAGATTTCCTGGTCTGAAATTATTTCCCAGTCCGCCCCTCGTGGAAATTAATGACGCAGACATGCGGTTTCATTTACTACACATAGGCCTACTGAAGCTCGCTGTGTTTTCAGCCTCTGCCGCCTCAATATATGAGTACATGAACACAAACATAATCTCTAGAACTGCTCGGAGTCACTTCATGAGCATTTGACTTATTTTGAGATAACTATCGTCATATCATATACAAAGAGACAGCAATGTTTCAGGAGTTTAGCACACAGGACACATGCTTATTAGATAACCGTATTTGAGCTGATGTATATGCTTTTATTTATTATTATTTTTTAGTTAACTATTTTTTTCCCCAAACCATTGTTAGATGCAGTGTTTCCTGTAGTTATGCAAAGATTTGGTTTCAATAACAGTATCAGTAAACTATTTCTTCTGATTTTAAATCTGCACTGAACTTCAGATCAATCTCAAAGTAAAAGGCGGTACTAAAGTCTGATTTTGTGGTGGATGTCTTCAAATTTGATCATCTTAATTCAAGTGATGAAGGATTGTGAAAGTCGGACAGTGTTGAGCACCACTGTAAGGTTAACCCTGCGTGGAGTAAATGTTTGAAAATGAAAATTTGAAATTGCAAATAAACATTCATTAGAATTTTAGAAAAGTAATCAAAAAGTAATCAAAAGTAATCAGTTACATTACTTTAATAAAGTAATTGAAAGTTTTACTATTATTTTATTTTTTGTGTGGTAAATTTTGTTATGTGACCTATTACATTTCCAGAGTAACCTTCCCAGCACTGTGCACGTCTTCATGCATGAATTAGACGGTGCTGGTTAAAGTCTCACAGATCCACCCAGAGGGAAAGAGCGTTATTTCCATTCAGTCAGATCATATTGTGTGACATTCAGCTGAACTCCATTAGTCATGCGCTGGTGATCATGATGCATTCGTGGCATGCTTGATTACGGCTGTAATTAACCTGCCATCCGTCATTCATTCGGTGAGTCTGAATACTAAACGAGGCTGAGGTTCTCCTTGTTTCAGCAAACGTCTCTTATTGTTCAAATGCATCTTCAGGTCAGTGATGGTGACCAGAACACTGGAGCAAGGCCAATGCTTCATTATGCTGAAGTCCGTTAAAACAGCTTAATTATTTTGAGCAGTCAATTTAAAAGTGTGTATTCCTGCTACATATTAAGCTCTTCTAACTCAGTGCAGTTTGTTGTTTAAACATAATTTACTTAGAAGTTGTCATAACTTAAAAAGATTGATGCAAACTTTAATTATTTATTTATTGAAATATATATATATATAGCAAGAATATACAGCTATGAAATAAATGTGGTGCATTTGATGAGAAATTATATATATATATATATATATATATAATATTTGAATTGTTTTAATGTTTATTAAATATTAAGTGATTTTTTTGTGATTTTGAATGTTTTTTATTTATTATTATTATTATTATTATTATTATTAGAAAACCATTTCTTCTGTGTGCTCAAACAGCATAGCAAAGTGCAATGTGAACTGGAAGTCTTTTAACACTGAAAATAACAAAACCGTTTTACAATCTTTTTATAAAAACTTAAAATCTTTTACAGTGTATGGAAAAGAGCAGTGAAGAAAGACATGAGTTTGTAATGGAAGGTGTGTAAGTAATAACAGAATATAGATTATTTGAGGGGTGAACTATTGCTTTAACTCAAAGCGAGATATTTTCTGCTCATGGATGTGAGTGCGTCTGCTACTCAGGCTGAAGCCGTGTGCAGATCAAGCGCCTGTAAATGTCACTCGTGTGACCTCCAGGCTTCAGCGCGTCACAGATTCACTCGCTGTGTCTTTCTCAGTGTGTTTTTATCACGACGCCGTCGGCTCTCTGTGTCCGTCTGATGTCATTCACGTCCAGTGCTGTGAGAGATGGTCTGATGTTCCTTCTGGAACCACTGTAAGAACATTTCCAGCTTACTTCATGTTCCTCTACTTTACTGTAAGCTGTAAAAATTAAAATGTTGCAACTATTTTCATGGTACAGTGAATTTTGCTTGTTCTTGACAGTGTCTCTAAGCACTTAACAGTGTAAGTATAAAAAATAATTCACTTAAATTGCATGAACAGGAGACTTTCTTTTCTGAGAACATCTCATATGTATGATGGCATTTTAATCTTACTGTTATGACTTTATTTTTTAAAATAGTATTACTTTATTAATGTATTGCCTTGACTTTAGTCTTAAAATTTTTACTGTATTTTTGTAATTTCATTTTATTTTTTTTATTTTGTGGCACTTAAATATGGAAGGCAGTTTTCTGTCATGGAATAAAAAATAAGGTAATTGCAACTTTTTTATTTCATTTCAGATTTTTTTTCCTCAAATTCTCAGAAACTCAGAAACTCCAAACTCAGAATTTAGAGAGAAAAAAAGTCATGATTGCGATATATAAACTTGAAATTGCAAGAAAAAACTATTCTGAATTCTGAATTTACATCTCACTCAATTTTGGCTTTTTCTTCTCAGAATTGCAATAAAAAGTCTGAATTGTGAAATTAAATGTCACAGTTTGTTTTCTTCTCTTCTTTCCTTGGCAGAAATGATCTTGCGTACATTTGTGTCTTTGGCATCTTTGCTATGCAGGAGTCTTTTCTTGCCTAAGATAATAATAACAGTGTAAACATGGTAATTATTCCTGTTCCAGACACACTGCTTCTTTCTAAATGCAGCCGTTTGTGTGAAAGAATAAATGAAATAAAAGCAACAGTTAAGTCGTGTCAAGCGGTCCGGCTCACATCTGGAGTCAAGACGCTAATGACGTTTAATTGTGCTTTTCTTGACATTTAATTGTTGGCTATTGTTTGCAATTAGACCGTGAGCCGCTGATTAATAGAGTCTCTGCGTCATTATCGCCTGTGACGTGCTTCCGTCTCACACGCGTGTCTCTGTGAGCTTGTTCTCAGACCTTTTACTGAAGCTGGAAACATTAAAGTTGCTCGAGTTTTGCAGGTTTTTTTCTCAAATACAGACACTTATAAAACACTTCGCTTGTAGGGATGTGCTGAGTTTAGTTCATATCACAGACTGAGAGACTGAAGCCTCAGCACAAGGAACACATTTAGGTTATGAAAACATGAGAACACTGTTTTGAAATGTTTCTAAATATTTTCTTGTTATGGTTAGAATATTATTTAAGGTTACAAAAATGTTTCTTACAACGTTCTGCTAACTTTATTTTCATCCAAAATATAGGATTACTTAAATGTTTATTTTTAATATTCTACGAACATTAAAATTTCCAGTTTTCTTGTCATGATTAGAACGTTATCTAAAGGTTCCAAAAAAGTTTTGTGCAACATTCTGCTAACTTTATTTTCCCCTTAAAATATAACGTTATTTAAAAGTTTATTTTTAATATTCTACGAACGTAAAAATTTCCAGTATCGCCCAAAATATAACGTTATTTAAACGTTTATTTTTAATATCCTACGAGTGTTCAAAAAATTTCAGTTTTCGTGTCATGATTAGAATGTTATTTGAATGTTACAAAATGTTTCGTACAACGTTCTGCTAACAATAATTTTGCCCAAAATATAACGTTAATTAAACATTTATTTTTTATATTCTACGAGTGTGAAAAAATTCAGTTTTCTTGTCATGATTGGAACGTTATTTAAAGGTTACAAAAACGTTTCTCACAACATTCTGCTAACTTTATTTTTGCCCAAAATATGTTATTTAAACGTTTATTGTTAATATTCTATGAATGTTAAAATGTCCAGTTTTCTTCTTGTGATTATAACGTTATTTGAAGGTTACAAAAACGTTCCTTAAATGTTCAGTACAAATAACATCATGTCAACATTATGAGAACGTATATCAACAAAGTTATAAGAACATTCCATAAACATTACTTTAAGAACTAACATTTATAAAACATTTAAAAAACATTATTGAAAGTTTTAAGAATAGCAAAGTTTGGAACATTCAACAGAGGACAGACTTAAAGAAACAGGACATGATTTTATTATTATTATTATTGCAGATATTGATAGGGAATATTCAGACAGGATGATTGAGGCTTCACTTTTTCATCACAGAGAAAAAAACAAGTGTTGGTATATTTACCAGTTATTGCATGTGAATTGGCTCAGAGAAAGAGGCTCATGGGTAATCATGACTTCATAAACAACAAACGAATCAAAGCACATCTGTAAGAAAAACACTGAACATGTTCAGAATCACAGTGACTACAGAAACCAGATTATGACATAATCATGAATATTATAATTCAGCAATGATGCATAACTCTTAAAAAACAAAATGTGCTGAATCTCATATGCAAGATCATCAGTCATAAAAGCCTTTAGCAAATCTCTTCTTTTTTACAGTGCAAGTTTTCTTCTGAAACATGAAGAAAATAAACGCATGTGAACACGACACACAACACTGACATCAGAGTACAGAATATTAATAACAGCTACAGTAATCAATATCACACAGCAGACCTGAAACAAAAAACAAAACCTGCATACAACACAGAAGATGCAATGTTGTTATTATTTCAGGCAGATTTATCAATGAATATTCAGCGTCAGTCATTCCAAGATTCATTTCAGTTTCTTAGATTTTTGTGTGTTTGTGTTTAAAGGACAGTCAATCAATTATAAGTAAGTATAATTGTGCATTTTGCACCATTAAACGTGAATGTGATATAATAAAAATCCTTTGGATATGTGCTTGTCATACTTCTGCATTTCAGAAAGAAATGGAGCGTTTGTTCAGACATCATGAATTGTTTGAGAGTTAATCATCATCAATAAATCCATCTCAGTCACTCTTTTACAGTGGTATATTCTCTGATAAAGTTCAAAGAGAATAACAGCTTTCTTTCTATAAATATGAAGGTAAAATGAGCTCTTCTTTACAAGAGTTCTGAACATGAAAATATGGATGTTTTCATAAAATGATGTAGCGTATTACAGTTGCTTATAAAAGAATCGCTCAGAATCCTGTTGAAGTCAATGTAAATGTAAATGCAAATTATATTGTTTTAATGCATCGAGTTTCTGCTGCTTGAGAACCGAAACATCGCATTTATGAACAATACACTTGGTGGAATATCTGATCACCTAGTTATCAATGTTAATAAATGTACCTATTGATTGAACTTCGGTTTATTTGATCATGTTGTTTTAAAAAAGCACATTAGGTTGTGCAGTACAGTGATTTTACCACAGTAAAAATATACATGAAACGCTGTTTCGTAACCATAACGATAAACAGTTTAGACTATCTAACAAAAGACGTTCCAACAACGTTTTGCCAACATTCCCATTAAATTTTTCACATTATTTCTGAGTGATTTTTAAATGTGAAAACATTATGCATTAAGAACGTTTCGTCTTGGTTATGTGAACGTTAGAGAAACTTTCCATTCTATCATTTAGAAAACGTTATGAGAACGTTACATGGGAACTTCCTCTTAACATTTAAAAAAACATTTTTATAATATTTAAGGAACTTACTGTAGTTTTGCGAACATTAGAGGAACATTCCATTTATTATTTTGAAATCATTGTGAAAAAATTACATTTAAATGTTCTCTCAATGTTAAAAATTCTTAATATTTATGTTTAAATAACTTTTTTCTTGGTTTTATGAACAATAGAGTAACATTGCATTCTTTAAATATTGAAAACGTTATGAGAATGTTACATTTTAATTGTTTCTATATGTTTAAAACACATTTTTATAAAGAATGTTTCTTAGTTTTGTGAACGTTAGAGGAACATTCCATTTATCATTTAGCAAACGTTACGAGAATGTTACATTTAAATGTTCTCTAAAGGTTTAAAACCCATTTTTATGTTTCTTCTCGGTTATGCAAATGTTAGAGGATTGTTACATTCTATCACTTTCAAAAACATTATGAGAATGTTACATTTAAAGGAGTCATATGATGCTATTTAAATTTTTCCTTTCTCTTTGGAGTGTTACAAGCTCTTGGTAAATAAAGAAGATCTGTAAAGTTGCAAAGACTAAAGTCTGAAATCCAAATAGATATTCTTTATAAAAGTTAACACTCATCCACGCCCTCCTGAAACGGCTCGTTCTAACACGCCCCCACATCTCTACATCACTATGTGGGAAGATTTGCATAACACCACCCAAATGTTCACACAAAGGAAGAAGGCGTACCTTTTATTCTTGTTGTAGTATTGTTGTTGCAGCCGCCGCATGTCGTATAGATGCTGTGTGTTTCACTGTGAAAGAGAAACTACTTTGTTTGGCCTTCCAAAAGAGGACGATATCCGCTTCGTCATGCCTGGAGCTGATCCGTGCTGGTCACTGAGGAAATACATCAACTTTGAACTATGGATCGCCAAATCGACCAAGGTACGCTCCTTCGTAGAATCCACCTCAAGCCGCCCGCCTCTCACTCAAGGCGTGTGTGATGCTGTTTCATTGAGAAATCGAAACTACTTTGTTTGGCCTTCCAAAATAAAACACGACTAGAAATCATGTTTATATCACGTTTATAATGGGTTTTATGTTTATGTCTCGTCGCTCCGGCCGGACAGGCTAATACAATATGTTAAGGGGCATAAAATTTCCGTCACACACTTGAGGCATTTGGCTAATCACAATGCGCTGGATAGCTGGCCAATCAGAGAACACCTCACTTTTCAGAGAGATGAGCTTTGTGAAAATCAATGCGTTTCAGAAAGGCGGAGCATAGAGGAGAAATAATAATCTACAGTATGTGGAAAATAATGTGTTTTTTTTAACCTTAAACCGCATAAACACATTTCATTACACCAAATACACCAAATAATGTTCTTTTTAGCAACATCCTATGACCCCTTTAAATGTTCTCTTTTTTTATAGTTAAAGGACTTTTTTTCTTGGGTTTGCAAATGTTAGAGAAACATTCCATTTGATCATTTTGAAACTGTTATGAAAACTACTTCTGAATGTTTATAAACGTTCAAAACATCCAGTTTGTTTGTTTGTTTATGTATTAAGAACATTTCTTGGTTATGCAAACGTTAGAGGAACAGTCCATGTTATCATTTTGAAAACACTATGAAATCTTCGGTTGTTGTTACTGATGAATGTTATTGAACATGAAGTTCTGAAGACTTCTCTCAACATTATGAGAACAAATATTAAAAACATTATCAGGACGTTCCATAAACATTATTTTATTAATGTCTGTCATGACATTTGCATAACCTTTAAAAAATGTTATGGGAACGTTCTATGTTAGCTGGAGCTGAACAATTACAAAGACAGACATTATTTACTTGAAATAACGTGCACTGATGAATCATTCACAATAAGAGCATGTTTATATGTAAATGAGTCCGTCATGTTGACTTTCAAGAAGGTAAAATGAGTGTTTGTTATTGGTTAATAATAGAGAGCGGGAGCTCGAGCAAACGCAGCAGAGGTTTGTGTGAAGAGAATGAACTACAGCAGCACTTTGCAGGAAATTTTGGTGGAAAGAAGCTTTTTTTTGTACCGTCTGGAAGGTCACATGACAGAAACACTCACAGTGAGGGAAGATCCTTCAACAGCGCCGAGCCCTTCAGAAGAACCAGAGATAATAGGACAGAGGAGCTACATGACTCTTCATCGATTTCCTCCGTCGGTCACAGTTCTCCGGTATGAGATTGTCAATCGTTCATTTGCGCTGCATCTGATCGACGTCCACCTTCAGTTCCGCTGATGTTAGTCCGGTTTACAAACGTGAAGGAACTCTGTTAAACAAAGCGTGAGTCCTGGAGGCCCAGCAGATCGCAGGTGTTTCTCCAGAGTCCAGCATGAAGATCTTCATCGTAAGACGCTGCTGAGGACTGGACCTGCTGACCTTCACACACCCAACATCCACCAACTCCTTCCAGATCCAGAGAAACAGCAGCCGCACCTTCAGCTGGAGTCTGGAGATCAAACACCACACACATCTCAGACACGTTCTGCATCAGGACTGTTTACTCCATCTGATAACAATAATAATAACAATAATAAATTAAATATTTATTAAAATAAAATAATTATTAACAATAATAGTATATTATTATTTTCTATTGGGCTTAATAATAATAAATTAGCCCTTTATAATAACAACAACAACAATAAATTAGCTATTTATTAAATTAGAATTATTATTAACAATAATAATATATTATTATTATTTTCTAATGGGTTTAATAATAATAAATGAGCCCTTTATAATAATAATAATAATAATAATAATAATAATAATAATAATAATAATAATAATAATAATAATTAATAATAATAATATTGGCTCTTTATAATATAAATGTTAATAATAATAATAATAAATTATTATTTTCAAATGGATTTAATAATAATATATTAGCCCTTAATAATAATAATAATAATAATAATAATAATAATAATAATAATAATAATAATAATAATAATATATTAGCTCTTTATTATAATATAATTATTAATAATAACAATAAATTTTTATTTTCAAATTAGTTTAATAATAATAAATTAACCCCTTTATTATAAAAATATATTAATAATAAAATAATACATTTGCTCTTTATATATAATAATAATAATAATAATAATAAATAATAATAACCAAACATTTCCACTTGATCCAAACATTTCCACTTGATTAATTATTATTATTTTAATAATAATAAATTCACACTTTAATAATAATAATAATAATAATAATAATAAAATATATATTATATTTTTAAAATATTTAATAATAATTTCAACTTTTTATTGTAATATAATTCTTAACAACAATAATTGTATAATAATAATAAAAAATCTACCTATAATAATAATGCTAATAATAATAATGCTAATAATAATAATAATGATAATAAATATTATATAAATATTATTATTGTTATTTTTATTATTATCATCATCATCATCATCATCACATGGATTTAATAATAATAATAATAATAATAATAATAATAATAATAATAAAATTAGGACCCTACTTATAATAGAATAACAATAATTATATTATTATTATATGTTTTAGTGGGTAAATAGAGTTATCCTTTGTGGCTGATTATTATCAGTTGGAATGTTCAAACGAGGTAATGGGGAATATCTGGCATCTGCTGATTCAAACTCATATAAATGATCAAATTTGGGAGGATTTTAACAGGAGCACATGAACAATAAAAGCAATATTCAGTATTCATCACACAGAAGCTGTTCCTGTAAACAATAAAGTGTGAGCTGGCCTACTGTACTTCTGACTTACACCAATCATCATCTCTTATTAAACAGACACAAGGACAGATGAAGGACAAAGACATAAGAATCACTTCGGCTTCGAGAACGAAACAGCAAATGATCGTAAAGTTCCACACACATCGCTTGAACATGCGTCAGTGTAATGAGTGATACTCAGAATCTCATCAGATTTATTTTATTGCCTGTTTAAGCTTGAAAGGATACAGTAAAGACGTCTGTAGATGTGATTCACGCTCGGAGGGCAAACGCTTCCCAAAGGTGGTTTGTTAAAGGAAGTGCACTGAATGATTAATTACACGACAGAAGTGTCTCCTCACATCAGCGTCGTCGAACAATAACGTCATTCAGATACGCAACAAATGAGCGGCTCTGTTTGAACACCCTGCTAGAAACACACAGAGATGGACTGGATGAGTTTCTGGATGAGTTTCAATCTGCTGTGTTTCTCAGGAACATGAAGGCGTTTCTGAGGAGCTCGACTCCCCGAGGGCTCCACGCACAAACATCCCATTTAATTAATTCAAGAACACGAGGAACTTTTGTGTGGCTGCTGGAATCAATACACAATCTATTGATTTAGAAACTTCAGTCAGCCATAATCTCATAACTCCCAGCTGAGTCACTGGATGAATCACAGCAAGCTTGTCATGATCAGTCATATTTCACATCACAATCAAACACAAAGAAAGAAAGCATGTGTTCTTAAGGGAAAATACAGACTTTTTTGAAGACATTATTATTATTATTATTTGTATCATGTCTGTATATATGTATATGTTAGACTAATAATTTAAGTTTTTCATCAGGGTTATTAACTAAAACTTTATAATAATAAATAAATAAATAATTAAAAATAAATGAAATTACACTGAAATTAAAATAAAACCAGAAAATCTAATATATTATCAAATCTAAATTAGAATATTAACAAAAACTATAATAGTATATTAAACTAAAATAAATTACAAAATCATTAAGAAACATTCTCATTACTTGAAATAAAATAAATGTAAAAAATTTATTTTATTTCTCTGGTTGGAATGCAAAACAAACTAAATAAATAAATAAAAAACTATATATATACTTTACTAGAACAATTAAAAACTAAACCTATACAGACATATTGAAACCAAAACTAATAAAAACAACAAAACATAACAAATGAACTTAAATTTTATCATAAATTTTATCATAAATTTATCATATATTTATTATAAAATTTGTTAAATCAGAAAATATAAAATAATATAAAATCTAAATTAAAATATGAGCAAAAACTATAATAGTATATTATACTAAAATAACAATAATTTTCTTATGATATTTATTGATATATATTGATATATTGATATATTTATTTAATTTTTTATTTTGGCTTTAGGTCAAGGTCAAGGTCAAGTTTATTTATATAGCCCTTTAAAACAACATAAATGCTGATCAAAGCGCTGCACAAAATCATCCTCATACAATACAATTTAAATACTAATAAAATAAATCAAAAGAAAACAGAACAAAAATGAATAAAGTTAAAACAAAACATCACAATGCAAAATAAAACAAAATTAAAACTAAAATATTATCAAATTAAGCATATGCCCGAGGAAAAAAAAATGTTTTAAGTGAAGAGTTAAATGTGAATAGAGTAGGGGATAGTCTAATAGACATTTAATGAAATTATTCTTAATAGTTTTACTTTAAGTTTACAATCACAACACTGAGCATTACATGTATTACATGCATACATGTGACAATCCACAGATGCACTGTGATAGTTTCAGTAAAAAAGAAAAACTTAAAATAAAAGTACTGATAAAAAATAGTTAAATGTAACATAAAAACTTTACTGACATCAGTTTCAAGTCTATTCATATGAGTGCAGTGTCTTCACTCCTATTGGTCGTTGCTATACAGCATCACTGCTCATTTACATAAAGTGAAACTTTTGTCAGCTCTGTCATATTTCTGGACACGCCCACATCACATGACGCTCATGTCACCTTCAGACCAATCAGCAGCTCTCAGTGTAAAATGAATGAGATCTGGGGACAGTTTTTCTGGTGTTCAGACACTTATACGCTGAAGAGCCCTCGAGCGACTCTCACGCGTGAAACACGGGACAATGAGGAGTGTATCACACACGAGACGAGCTTCTCATCTCACACACACACAGAAGCACTGGGAACACGACTGTAATATCAGTCTGAGCTCTTCTACAGTCATTTATCAGGCCACAGAGCAACAAACAAACAACCTGCACTAGAGTGAAATATGAACAACGCACACCAGCCGAATAAAATGATGCTTAGATTCCGAACGCCTGCAAGGACAAATAAAAAAAATCAGAGTTATGGGGATGACACAGGACTTACATCACATTATGAATGACTCTATATCAGAAGAAAAGCCATTTTTGCTGGAAATTAAAGTGGCAAATTGTGATATTGTTACTGTAAAAAACAAACAAACATCCGTCTTTCTCATGTTGACTTGTTTGTTTCACGCCCTGCTCTGCGTTTTCACATTACTGCATGTTTATACATCACTCGTGTATAAATAACATAAAACAGTCCTGCCTCCTGTGCAAATACATTTACCACGGTAACATAAACAGAACAGCAGAATCTCCACCGGCTGATACACTTCAACCCTCACATGATAGACTGAGACTGTAGACATGCATCAGATGATAGAACAAGAGACAGAACGATAGAATGATAGATAGAATGATAGAATGACAGAATGATAGAATGACAGATTGATAGAATGATAGACAGAACGATAGAACGACAGAATGAAAATAATGAATGTTGAATGTTTTGAAGGCAATACAATCTATCAGACAGACAGACAGTTAGATAGATAGATAGAAAGATAGATAGATATGTAGATAGATAGATAGAATGACAGAAAGATAGATAGATAGATAGATAGATAGATAGATAGACAGACAGACAGACAGACAGACAGACAGATAGATAGATAGATAGATAGATAGATAGATAGATAGATATAGAGACACAGACCAGTAGATAGATAGATAGATAGATAGATAGATAGATAGATAGATAGATAGATAGATAGATAGATAGAATATAGATAGATAGATAGATAGATAGATAGATAGATAGATAGATAGATAGATGGACGGACAGACAGACAGAATAGATAGATAGATAGATAGATAGATAGATAGACAGACAGACAGACAGACAGACAGATAGATAGATAGATAGATAGATAGATAGATAGATAGACAGATAGATATATAGATAGATAGATAGATAGATAGATAGATAGATAGATAGATGGTAGATAGATAGAATGATAGAATGAAAGTGTTAATGATTTTTATGTGTGTGTATGGATAGATCGACAGACAGACAGATAGATAGATAGATAGATAGATAGATAGATAGATAGATAGATAGATAGATAGAATGACAGATAGAATGACAGAATGATAGATAGATAGATGGATAGATAGATAGATAGATAAATTGACAGAATGATAGATAGATAGATAGATAGATAGATAGATAGATAGATGATTGATAGATAGATAAATTGACAGAATGATAGATAGATAGATAGATAGATAGATAGATAGATAGGATTGATAGATAGTAGAGAACGATAGAGAGAAACAACAGAAAAGACTTTACTGACAGATAGAAAAAATACAAAATTAACAACTAAATAAATGAAAAATAAACTGAACTATACATAAACAACATACAAGACTACATTTATAAAAGTTATAAAAGTTTATCATAAAAAAATGATAAACTAAATCTGCTCTCACTTTATAAAATATCCATCAAAACATGTTTCAGAGACATTGGACTGTGGTGTACTAGGAATGTAAAGCAGGATCTTCAGGAGGGCTCTCAGATAATTCATTAATAATGATAACTGATTTGTGCTACACTCATCTGTGTTTTGAGGATGTGAGTGTTTAATGTGTTGGAGGTCTGCAGGTGGAACAGGGCGTTTGTGCTGCAGGAGGATTTATGAAGCCATATCTCCAGTGTTTTTGATGTAAGATATGAGCCATGACACGACTAACCAATCACCAGCATCACATGTGACGCAGAACATACCAAACCTTCTCGCTCCGGGCCAGACGGCTCTTATCTGTGATTTATTTCAGCATCTCTGCGCTCTAGATCTGCAGATTAATCTGGCTCTGGGTCACTGATTTCCACTGCAGATGTGCGCCGTGTTTTTCCACTCACATACTGAGAAGATCCTGCAGACGGGCGTCAGCATCATAGTGTGCTGAGGACGAGATGCCGACGACCCTTGAGCACAAGCCATCCTTCCCAGAATGCACCAGGCTGTCCAGCAGAAGGCAGGTCAGCAGAAAGTGGCCGATAGGCGAAATGAGTCTCAAATCCGTTTTCGTTTTGGACTTCAGGGAACCAGCATAACAGCCGCTGACATTGGGGGAAATACAGAACACAGGTTACACAGAATGAATACTAGTCCAACACCTACTAGTCCAACATCTACAGAACTAGAGCAGCATCCATGGTACTAGTTTAACATCTACAGTACTAGTCCTACACCTACTAGTCCTACACCTACAGTACTAGTCCATCATCTACAGTACTAGTTTAACATCTATAGAACTAGTTCAACGTCTACTAGTCCATCATCTACAGTACTAATTCAACATCTACAGTACTAGTCCTACACCTACTAGTCCTACACCTACAGTACTAGTCCAACATCTATAGAACTAGTTCAACGTCTACTAGTCCATCATCTACAGTACTAATTCAACATCTACAGTACTAGTCCAACATCTACAGTACTAGTTTAAAATCTACTAGTTCAAAAATCTATAGTACTAATCCAACACCTACAGTACTAGTCCAACATCTACAGTACTAGTCCTACATCTACTATTCCAACATCTACACTACTAGTTTAAAATCTACTAGTTCAACATCTATAGTACTAGTTAAATATCTACAGTAATAGTCCTACACCTACTAGTCCAACATCTATAGTACTAGTCCAACACCTAGAGTACAGTACTAGTCCAACACATATAGTACTAATTCAACATCTACTAGTCCAACATCTACAGTACCGGTTTACAATCTACTAGTTCAACATCTATAGCACTAGTTCAACATCTACAGTAATAGTCCTACACCTACTAGTCCAACACCTACAGTACTAGTCCAACATCTATAGTACTAGTTCAACATCTACAGTACTAGTTTAAAATCTACTAGTCCAACATCTACAGTACTAGTCATACATATTCTAGTACCAGTTCAAACATCTACTAGTCCAACATCTACTAGTCCAAAATCCACATTACTAGTTTAAAATCTACTAGTTCAACATCTATAGTATCTAGTTCAACATATAATAGTTCACAACATCTACATAGTACCTGGTCAAACAACATCTACTAGTCCAACAGCTTACAGTACTAATTTAAACTCTATTAGTTCAAGATCTACAGAACTAGTCCCAATGTTTACTAGCTCCAACATCTACAGTACTAGTTTGAAATCTACTGGTCCAACATCTATAGTAATAGTTAAACATCTACCAGTCCAACATCTACAGAACTAGTCCAACATCTACTAGTCCAACATCTATACTAGTACTAGTTAAACATCTACTAGTCCGAGTCCAGCATCTATAGTACCAGTCTAACATCTATTAGTCTAACTCTATACTACTTCTTAAACATCTACTAGTCCAACATCTATAGTACTAGTCTAACATCTACTAGTCTTCCAGCACTACTTTTGTAAAACATCTGCTAGTCCAACATCTGTAGTACCAGTCTAACGTCTATTAGTCTAACATCTATACTACTTTTTAAACATCTGCTAGTCCAACATCTATAGTACCAGTCTAACGTCTACTAGTCTAACATCTATACTACTTTTTAAACATCTGCTAGTCCAACATCTATAGTACCAGTCTAACATCTACTAGTCTAACATCTATACTACTTTTTAAACATCTGCTAGTCCAACATCTGTAGTACCAGTCTAACGTCTACTAGTCTAACATCTATACTACTTTTTAAACATCTGCTAGTCCAACATCTGTAGTACCAGTCTAACGTCTACTAGTCTAACTCTATACTACTTTTTAAACATCTACTAGTCCAACATCTATAGTACCAGTCTAACATCTACTAGTCTAAACTCTATACTACTTGTTTTAAACATCTTACTAGTCCAACATCTGTAGTACCAGTCTAAACACCTACTAGTCTAACATCTATACTACTTTTTTAAACATCTACTAGTCCAACATCTATTGTACTAGTCTACACACATCTACTAGTCTAACATCTATACTACTTTTAAAACATCTGCTAGTCCATCATCTATAGTACTAGTCTAAACACCTACTAGTCTAACATCTATACTACTTTTTAAAACATCTGCTAGTCCAACATCTAGTCTAACCCCTACTAGTCTAACATCTATACTACTTTTTCAAACATCTGCTAGTCCAACATCTAGTCTAACACCTACTAGTCTAACATCTATACTACTTTTTAAACATCTGCTAGTCCAACATCTAGTCTAACATCTACTAGTCTAACATCTATACTACTTTTTAAACATCTGCTAGTCAAACATCTATAGTACTAGTCTAACGTCTACTAGTCTAACATCTACTAGTCTAACATCTATACTACTTTTTAAACATCTGCTAGTCCATCATCTATAGTACTAGTCTAACACCTACTAGTCTAACATCTATACTACGTTTTAAAACATCTGCTAGTCCAACATCTAGTCTAACACCTACTAGTCTAACATCTATACTGACTTTTTAAATCATAGGCCTGCTAGTCCAACATCTATAGTACTAGTCTAACGTCTACTAGTCCCTAACATCTTATACTACTTTTTAAACATCTGCTAGTCCAACATCTAGTCTACCACCTACTAGTCTAACATCTATACTACTTTTTAAACATCTGCTAGTCCAACACTCTAGTCTAACATCTAATAGTCTAACACCGTTCGATATACTACTTTTTAAAACATCTTCTAGTCCAACATCTGATAGTACTAGTCTAACGTCTACTAGTCTAACATCTACTAGTCTAACATCTATACTACTTTTTAAACATCTGCTAGTCCCATCATCTATAGTACTAGTCTAACACCTACTAGTCTAACATCTATACTACTTTTTAAACATCTGCTAGTCCAACATCTAGTCTAACACCATACTAGTCTAACATCTATATCTACTTTTTAAACATCTTGCTAGTCCAACATCTATAGTACTAGTCTAACATCTACTAGTCTAACATCTATACTACTTTTTAATCATCTGCTAGTCCAACATCTATAGTAACTAGTCTAACGTCTACTAGTCTAACATCTACTAGCTTGTAACATCTATACTACTTTTTAAACATCCTGCTAGTCCATCATCTATAGTACTAGTCTACACCTACTAGTCTAACTCTATACTACTTTTTAAACATCTGCTAGTCCAACATCTAGTGGCTACACCTACTAGTCTAACATCTATACTACTTTTTAAACATCTGCTAGTCCAATCATCTATAGTACTTAGTCTAATCCGTCTACGAGTCTAACATCTTACTACTACTTTTAAACATCTGTAGTCCAACATCTAGTCTAACATCCTACTAGTCTAACATCTATTACTCCTTTTTAAACATCTGCTAGTCAAACATCTAGTCTACAATCTACTAGTCTAACAGCTATACTACTTTTTAAACATCTGCTAGTCCAACATCTCTAGTACTAGTCTACGTCTACTAGTCCTAACGATTCTACTAGTCTAAACATCTTACTACTTTTTAAACATCTGCTAGTCCAATCATCTATAGTACTAATCTAACCACCTACTAGTCTAAATCCATCTATATACTTTTAAAACATCTGCTAGTTCCAATCAACATCTAGTCTAACACCTACTAGTCTAACATCTATACTACTTTTTAAAACATCTGTAGTCCAAACACTTATAGTATCTAGTCGAAATCTACTAGTCCTAACATCTATACTGACTTTTTAAACATGCCTGCTAGTCCAACATTCTATAGTACTAGTCTAACGTCTACTATTCTAACCATATAGTCTAACATATTACTAGTCTAACATCGACGAGTCCAATATTTACTAATTCTAACATCTCCTATGTATGTGAGTATATTTTATTTTCGGAGAGGCTGCTGTTTAATCCAGACAAGCAATCAGTTTTGTCTAATTTTCAAAAGTTTTTTCTTTCTTTCTTTCTTTCTTTCTTTCTTTTTTCTTTCTTTCTTTCTTTCCTTTCTTTTTTTTTCTTCTTCTCTTTCTTTTCGTTTTATTAATTTTTAAAAAATCTATTTAGAAATACCTTGCTTTTACATCAGCATGAGCCATTTAAACCATAATAAGCAATGCATTAATTACTTTATTTATTTTATGTTAAGTTCACACACCTCTCTGTTTCTGTTAAAGAGACGGGGTTATAGAACGGGTTCATATAAATACTTATAAATTCATTTTTTATAATGATTATTCTTTATCTATTATAGTATTGCATTTCTAATAATCCTCTGCTTAATATACTCGAGTATTAGCAATTATAAACTGTGTATTTTATTAATATTAAGTCTCTGTCAGCCCACCCTATTATTATTATTATTGCCTACTTACAACCATAATTATTAAAAAATAATATAACACCCTTTAATATCCAAACATTTTATGGTCTCTCGCACATATTGTTCTTATTACATCTTTTATTACATACTTTATATTATTATTCTCACTCTTTATAAACACTATTATTATCAACCACAACAATAAACTTTTATTGTTATTGTTCTTGGTATCTATTCTATTACTCTGTACTAACTACTTAAGAAAACATGGATTGTTGTCTTATAATTATGTTATTAAATTTTGTAATAAAACATTATTATATTATTATTCTTATTATTATTAAAGTGATGTGCATTGTATTTTTTAATGTATTTTTATATACAACATAATTACATATTAATGACTGTTTAAAAGGTATCATAATTTTTGGATGTCTTAATTATAAATTATTATGATTATAGTATTATTATTATTATTATGACGATGATGATGACTGTGATCCCCGCGAGAAGAAAGTTCATGCTGATTTATAATCAGAGCAACCGAGCAAGCTGACGGAGGTTCAGCACATATTAGCACATAGACCCATTGTGACAGCTGATTCTCTTAAACACGGTTATCTAGCATCAATCACTTGGAAAAAACATATAATGCATCTGAAGATCACGGACGGTGTTCAGAATCACCAACCCACTCACTCATTCAGGACTGTTCATCACCTTTCCTCACAATCAGCAAGCAAGCAAACTGTTCAGACGCTCTGAGCACAGATAATCGGGAATTAACGATGATATAAATAGTGTTTTAATCGAGAATGGGTATCGAATTGCTGCAACTGACCGTCCATTCTGACTGCTGAGGTGGACAATGACACCAAACAGCAGCAAACTACCCCTGCGACCCAGAAACACCTTCAGGCATGATCTTGATACCGGACAAACAATAAGACAGCAAAGAACAGTATTAAAGCAGAAGAGCCCCATAGCTTCTGTTTTTAGGAACAAATTAATGATAGACGCTTAATTAGGAAGAGAACATGGATGTAAAATTGATGACGGAAATTCTAATTTCTGCTGTGTTTAGACATGCATACCAATTGTATTATTATTCTATTTCTGTTATTTAACATTTTATGCATATGGACTTAGGCAGTCATACATACTTTATGTTGAGTGTGTGTGGAGGGAGGAGTTGTGTGCGCGGGTGTGTGGTGTGTGTGTGTGGGTTGTGTGTGTGTGAGGGTTGTGAGAGCGTGTGTGTGTGTGTGTGTGTGTGTGTGTGTGTGAGCGCGGAGAGTGTGTGTGTGTGTGTGTGTGTCTGTGGGAGTGGAGCTGGAGGTGTGTGTGTGTGTGCATGTGTGTGTGTGGAGGAGGAGTGGGAGTGTGTGTGTGTGTGTGTGTGTGTGTGTGGGAAGTGTGTGCGTGTGTGAGTGAGTGAGCGTGAGAGTGTGTGTGTGTGGTGTGTGTGTGGTGAGGAGTTGTGTGTGTGTGTGTGTTTGTGTGTGTGTGTGAGAGTGTGTGTGTGTGTGTGGTGGGTGTGTGTGTGTGTGTGTGTGAGAAGCTGTGGAGGAGTGTGTGTGTGTGTGTGTGTGTCTGTGAGAGGTGTGTGTGTGTTGGAGTGGCATGTGTGTGAGTGTGGGGGTGGTGGTGTGTGTGAGAGGTGTGCAGGTGTGTGGTGTGTGGAGACGTGTGTTGTGTGTGTGTGTGGTGGTGTGTGTGGGGTGAGTGTGGGAGTTTGTGTGTGTGTGGGGTGTGTGGGTGTGTGTGTGTTGTGTGTGTGTGTGTGTGAGTGGTGTGTGGGTAGTGTGTGTGTGGGTGTGTGTGTGTGGGGGGGGGGGTGTGTGGGGGGGGGGTGTGGCCAGCAGTGAGTGTGGGATCCCGTGTTGATCTGTAGTCTATATGTGTTCCCCTGTTCCTCGAACAGGTTCATGAGGAGCTTTAATGACTAGGAGCTTTTGTAACCTCACAAACAACGACGTGCGTTTAGCACGTCACATCACTAGTGACGCTCCTGTTTGTAACGTCACTTGCAGAAGAATTTGCTTACCCCAGCGCACGATGGACCGTGAAAGCCCACAACCCTCACACACTCCTACTTTCTATAATAATGGTTATCCTTCATATTCTCACAAAGCTCTTCTGTAGTCTGACTTCTATGTCCCGTTCTACAAACACTAACTCTGTTGTATTCAATGCTATCATTTTGGTCTTTGCAAATGTTTTGTACTTTTTTCTTTTCGTAATCAATTTCATCCGATTTACCATTTTTCACTTTTTTTTAAATAATGAAAATTTTTTGCTGAAGTTTTAAAATGGTTGATAGCTGAAATTAAGTTTCTAAAACACAATTAAGTTTTTTAGTTTTGTGCCTATTTCATTTCCGTCAAATTTTTTAAAGTAATTTTTGATTTGAATTTGGAAATTTTACCTCTGTAGTTAACTGGAATAAACCCTGTCAATAGCTCAACATGTCAAGTCCAGAAATTATTTCGTATCATTCATGTGCTATGCACAGTTTTTGCTGGTCATTTTGAATTGCACTCTCATATTTTCTTTTTCTTTTGAAGTTTTGTCAGTCATTTTGTGTGTGTTTTTTCCATTTTCATTAATTTTCATAGGCATGTGTGCCATAATGTCTTATTGTATTTAGCTTCTATATTTTTTGCTGTTATAAATTTTTGCCTTATTAAAGTTTTGAAGTTTATTTCAGTTTTCGTTTATTGTAGACTGATTTTAAACAAATTAAATGAAAACGCATGCAACACCAAAATAAAACTTTAACCAAAATGAAAAATGAAAACAGCCGTACATCTAGGGCCAAAACCAATTCAAAAATATTGATAAAAAGATAAAAAGAAAGAAAGAGAAATAGCAGTCAGCTATGCCTGTCTGAACAGAATCGTAAAGTAATCAGTACATCAGACAGAGCTTTGTGATCCAAACCAGCATTCTCATCATTTTTTCGCAGCAGAGCTAAAGAAAAATGCCGGATTTCAATTTGTAAGAAAGGAACATCGCAGCGAATCAGCTCGGCGCCAGGAAAGAGTCAGCCTTCCAGACGCCCGGCTAGTAGCCCCGTTCGGTTCCATCCGGTTACAGTTCTGAAAACGTTTTGGATTCAGATGAGCAGACTCTGGCAGCTAACAAGCGATCCATGCCTGTCACTGAGGCTCCCCGCAGATCTCACTCGTCGAAAGAAACACCATCACTTTGCTGTGTCTGCTGATGTGTGAGTGCCGACGGGGCCGAGGGCCAAAGAACTCAACCACGTTCCGCCACTGACACGCTCCACGGAGTAAATCGGCATCATACGCAACAAAAACAGCAAGGTAGCAGCCTGACTCTGGATCATGCTGTAGTTAGTAATTCAGCAAATAGATGAGTCGCGCCCGACAGTCATATACGGCCTGGCTGACTCCCCCAGTAATGGAACATTCCCAGTGTTGAATGCCGGTCATACGGAGGAAGCAGCATCGCCGTGGTGCTCTGTGGTCTAATGCACAAGCCAGAGGTGCAGCCAGCTTGCCTCAAATTACAAGTTCAAACTTCACTATCGTTGTACAGGTCAGTTGCTGCTAAACAGCTTGCTGACAGCTGGGAATTTCTCTTTTTTATTTTCTCGTTTTTTTTCATTATGATTTTCGTGTGTGTGTGTGTGTGTGTGTGTGTTTCATATTTTCTTTAATACTCTTAAAATACAGCATAGTACAGGCCAAAAACTAAAATTCAGCAAAAAAAAAAACAGCAAAGTTGCAGTCATCAAATTCAAATGTTAAAAACTGTTAAAATATACATATTTACACCAACACAAAAAGAAGTAGCCAAGCTTTCTCAGCCACCGTGGGCTCGGGGCCATAAGAGCAAGGAGGGCTAAAGTGCATGCCCTCAAGGAAATGTAATGCTGTGTGGGAAAAGTTCAGCTTCAGCCTCAGCATTGGTCCAAAGCCAGTGAAACCCTGCATTAAATACCACGCATACAATAAAAAAAACAACAACCTTTTTTAGTAAACTGTTGGCCTTCTGGAAACTCAATACTTGGTAGGGGCTCCTTTTGCTTTAATTACTGTCTCAGTTCGGCGTGGCATGGAGGTGATCAGTTTGTGGCACTGCTGAGGTGGTATGGAAGCCCAAGTTTCTCTGTCAGTGGCCTTCAGCTCATCTGCATTTTTTGGTCTCTTGTTTCTCATTTTCCTCTTGACAATACCCCACAGATTCTCTCTGGGGTTCAAGTCTGGTGAGTTTGCACCAACACCATGGTCATTTAACCAACTTTTGGTGCTTTTGGCAGTGTGGGCAGGTGCCAAATCCTGCTGAAAAAGTGAAGAAAAAAAGATGCAAAATCAGCAGCTCATGAGATTGTCAAGCAAAATCACCAAGCACTCTGAAAGCTGGGTTCCTCGTCAGTGATGCTCTATCTTGAAAAGGTCAAGGTATCAAGATCTACGCGTCGAGAATAGTTGCCAGCCGTTTTAGCTCCTGGCCACTTTCCTGAGGCGCCATTCCAAGGAGAGAAAGAGAATTCTGATCTCTTTCAGATGAGCAAAAGCTTGCAGCTTTCTCATTTGAAATCAAGGTTCGAGTCATAGCTCAAGCCAAGCCTGGAGTCCAGTGCCAAGCTTCACAGTTCGCGCATGCCTAAGTGCAATAAACAGCTCAAGCTGAAAGCGTCCATTGCGTTTTTTGAAAACCAAAGTCACCGCACTGCTATCAACAGCTTGGGAGCATTCCCTCACGCCTTTCTGCCGACCGCTGAAGATGCGCCGATTACCAGCAGATTTGCTACTGCTCATCATCGCCAGAAAGCACAAAAGCCAGCCAAATGAGCGTTGGTGTTGGCAAAGCTGATCGTTCAGCAAATCACTGCATTCCGAACTTCGGTGAGCAGAATTGGCGAGTGTGTCGTCAAGAGAAAAATGAGAAAACGTTATATCGTTAGTCGACGAAGCTGAAGCGTCATCGTGTCGTTAAAACTCCGGGTTGAGTGTCACGTAAATACCACTACGCCGGTTCCGAGCACAGTACTGTGCTAAAGATAGCTTCGTCAGCATGAGCCCGCAGCCAAACAGCTTCACCTTTCTTTTTAGTATTGTCAGAGGCGAAGCATTTGGTTTCCAGCCGAGATGAATGGTGCGGTGCTTTTGAAAGCTGGGCGCTCTCCTTTAAATCATCACAATAAAAAGAATCAAAGCACTTTAAAATTGGGATTTCAGCCCGGGTGTAGCATTGAATTTATTTGTGTCATTGCCGCAGCTCACAACCCTGAAAGTTTAATTACGAACAAATGAACTTTCGGGAGGGCGGGGCAGGCGCACATGCTCCCAGCTTTCAAAACGCGTGAATGTGCGTAGCCGAGCGCATGCCCGCGACAGCAAACGCCAGGCTCGCGTGCGGCTCAGTTCGCTCATTTAAACTGAATGGCTGTCATACCGGGCAGTACTGCCGCCTCGCACATTTTGATATGTCGCTTTTCGTGTATTTTGATTGCCGCTTGCAGAGCATTGCCTGCCGTGCTTGATGTCTTCCTCGATTCGAATGCTTCATCTCGGTCTTCAGCAGTTCATAAATCTTCTTCAGCCAGTCAAATACGCTTTCGGCTTCAGCATCGCAAAAAGTGATGGTCTGCGGCACGACGACATCAGCAGTTCACTTTTTTGGATATAAGTTGTCATGTCATTATCGGACGAGTTATCATGTGTAAAACAAGTGCGACTATCGATCGTCATGCTTCGCAAATTACCTCAAATCAAAAATTAGCAAAATTCGTAACCATGCAGTTATTTTCGACAGTAAGTTGCTGGCAATGAGATCCCCTTTGTTTTTGCACAGTGTCGTCTCACATACAAAAAAAACTTCGCGCATACTGCGTAATACGCAGAAATATACTGTTTAATGCAGAAATAAATAAGTAGTATGTCATGGACTTGGAGCAGTTTGAGTTCAACAAACACATATACGTTCAACCATTAGCTGCATTACGGAGGCGGGAAGGCTCTTATTTTCTTACTTCCACAATAGACTTCCATTATTATTCTGGCTATCGGGCCGAGATGCCGTTTTGGCTGGACCTGAAGGGGATCGCCGCTCGTTAGGTACGCCTCTTTCAAGAGCACTATGACGCATAGCGAAGCTTCAAACAAAGAAGCGTTAGCGCTTACAAAACTGAGGAAATCGTTTTCGCTGGACGGCGCAAACTTCCTTTTCCACCTGAACTCTGAAGCCGATCTCTTCTTGTTTGAAGAAATCGTGCTTTCGTTGATTCATTTCCCCTCAGAAGGCTGCGCAGCCGGAGCATTCTCGGAAGCCTCTGAGATTTCTGGATCAGCTTTGCAAACAGGCAACTGTAAATAGCTTGAAGGAAAGTCTATTGCCGAGGCCGCACTGTGTGTTATTCCACAGGATACACATGTTTGAATTCACAATCTTTCATCAGAATGAAATAACCCTCCTTTTGGTAGTCAAAGCATCAATTTCTCTCTCTCTCTTTTTTTAAACACACAAAGATGCTTTCAATATCCAATCAGTTCCACATGGATAAAATCCCACCCCACATTTTGTCAAGCTCCACTCTTGAAATCTTATTTCAACAATTTCAATTAATTGTAAATTACATTACTAAAATTTTATTGTAAATCAGTACTAAAATAACTAAAACTGATTTTAAAAAAAATTTAAAAATACATAAGACATAAAACACACAACACACAACAAAATTATATATATATATATATATATATATATATATATATATATATATATATAAATCTAAATCAAATCAAAGTTTTAAATTAGTATCTCTAAAATAATCTTGCTGGAATTCACAACTTTTAATTTTCTTTAATATTTCCACATGTTTTTTCATGAACATGAGAGCCTTGTCAATCAAAATGACCAATGCTTTAAGACGCGCAAAGTGTTTAATTGTAAATAAATCCAAAGAGCATTGGACATTTTTTTTTCTAATATGTTGTGTTCTGGTCATTTTGACCGTGAGAGGATTTTTTCCTTAAAATGTGTTAATGTTATCAAATTACTGACTTTGCTCACACAGGATATAACAACTTCACAATACAGCGTAATGAAAGATTTACAAGCTATTTTTAAAAAGCCACTTTTCTTTGACTGGAAACACTTAATTAGGCAAACAGCTCTAAATCAGGTAACAGTAAAGTCAGTGACTTTGCAGCTCAAGGAAATCAAGCAGTTCATGCATTAGCCAATGAGAATAGCAGGAAGCACCTGTTTTGCATCTTATTTGCATGCATCCAACAAGGTCACCTTTATCTGCTCTCCTTTCCTGACTCTGATTGTAGAACAGCTGCTGTAGGTCTGTTTCAAACACCACACTGATGACGATCATATAATATAATTCATTAAAATAATAATAATAATAATAATAATAATAATATATATATATATATATATATATATATATATATATATATATATATATTATAGATATTTTATATTTAAAAACAATATTTCAGTTAATGATTATTTCAAGTAACAAAAATTATTGATTTTTTATTTTGGAAAAGTCATGGAAATTAGTAAAATTAAAATAGTAATAATAATAATAATAATAATAATAATAATAATAATAATAATAATAATAATAATAATAAAAATGACAAAAACTCAACAAAATTACTAAGGCATAAACTAAATTTAAAATGGAAAAAAAAAAAACAACTTTAAAAATATTAACAAAAACTATAACTAAGATACTAAAATAACACTTTCCTGATATTCCCTAAATATCAATTGATCTGTCAATCAAACAGATCAATGTCATCAATCTTTCAACTTTAATTGACTTTCTCACACTTGACTCTGAGATAGAAAGTCCTGTATTTGAACTGTGGTAAATCTGCTTGAACTGAAACTCTTTAATCTCTTCTGGCCTGTCATGAGTTGGGTTTGAGATTATTCTGAAAGGTTTTTCTCGCCAAAAGCTTCATCTGGAGCAGATAAGAGCCGCCAGCTGTAGATGCATGCGAGCAGAGACGCACAATCCCCTCGCGCAGGTTTAGAGCGATTTACGACACTCCGGGCTGCGAAAGCGCTCGGATGAATCATTTATCTAGAGTGACTCATGCTGCTAATTTAGTGCAGAAACTTTGTGGAATCCCATCCAGATGGATGAGCCCTTCCTAGTGTCCCACTGCCTCCCCTGACCTCAAGCTTACGGGACGAGCGACTCGAGAGAAGCCGTGCCTTTTAGTGTCAAAGACATCATCACTCAAAAACACTCACAGCCTCTCAGACTCGTTCAGTTGTTGTGTGAAGATCGCTGGAGGGTCCGAAGCGCTTCAGAATAAGATCCTGTCTGAACAGGTTCATCAGCAGCATTAATGACTAACAAAGCTGCATTTTTTTCAAAAACAACACTTCAGAATAACATGCTACGCTTACTAATCCTGCATTGTATAGTATGCATTTTCTATACAGAACGTGCATATAAATGCATATCATTTTAAATGCATATAATACACATATATTCATCCAAATTTCAATGCATTTGCATATACATTTATATACTGGTAATAGAAAATACATAATAACATATTATGCAGTGCAATATATGTAATTTTCTATATAGTAGGTACATTTCATACAGAAATTTTACATTCACATGATTACATATGCATATCAATATAATGCATACACATTTACATATATATATATATATAGATATAGTATATAGCTAATGCTATATATACACACCAAAGAATCTGCATAGAAATCTTCATAAGAGAAACCATGCTAAATTTCTGTGCTTAATATCCCTGCAATCATAGGATATATTTTTTTCCATTTAACTATGTACTTTTTTTTGCATATATTACATGATAAGTTTTTTAAATGCATATTATGTGCATGCTTACATGATATAATAGAAAAGACATATAACATTATATTTCTGCAGTGGTATAGTATCATATCTCTATATATTATGTAAGATACAATCTGTACATTGACATATATAGAAAAATACATATAAGTTTTTATTTGTTAATATTATTTCAGTTTTTTACGTCATGTTATTTTAAATAATGGGGTTTTTTTTTTTATGTAAATATACAAAATACAAATAGTAAAAATAAATTTTAAATGCATATAAAATTTACATAATAGAAAATATAAAACAACATATTACTTAATATTCCTGCAGTGTATAAGGTGTAGGTATACATTTACATGCAATAATATATATATATCTGCATATGCTATGTATTTTAATTCATGTATACAAATTTATGCATATGCTATACATGTACATAGAAAATACAAATAACATACTATCCTTACTATCATTCATTGAATAGAATGTATTTTCTATATAGTAAATGGTGAATTCTACTGTACATGAATCTGGCATTAAAATCTGTAAAAGTACATATAAATATCATATATGTATAGATATGATATATGTATGCATACCATTTCTATGCATTTGTGCTTTTAATTACTTCCAACTTTCCAATCTCATGAACTATCAATTAGAACAACCGAAGCTGTAGTAGATTGGGTGTGAAACATGTTTAACAGCAAAGCTTTGATCTTTAGAGGCTTTGTGTATCAAATATGATCCAGTAATTTATAGGTTAAGTAAAGTCCAATGGATTTTTTTTTTTTTTTAGATTTTCCCCGCATTTCGTATCCGTGCGGCTCATCTCTTTCCAAGCAAACTAGCCACCCTGCATTTCCCTTGACTGATTTATACTGACTAAAGCCAAAAGGAATCTTTTTAAATGCGTGTCCATACAAAAGCATGCCGCCCATCAAAACACCACCAATACTTTTCAAGCAAACACACAACTGAGATTTCAAACACACTGCTCTTGTTGAACACAGCGGGACTGACACCGGCGTCGCTGCTTACCACACGAACGTGGTTCTGTGTTGCCAACATTTGCTCAACATGACAACAAACATCCAAACCTTCTTTTACTGTGCCATTATGGATGTTAAGTAAGAATTTTACTTGCAGAATACAGTAACGCTTGAGCTGAAACTATTGATTTGGCAATTTTAATTTGATTCTCATTTGGTTGACACTGACTTCTTTTTAAAATAAGAATATTAAAAATCAATTTCTGCTGCTTTCAGTTGATGCTTTGAACAAAGACTAAAATCAAACACTATCTGTAACCTGGTCCCTATTCAATAAATCACAATAACTTGTGGTGCTTTGTTACTTTTGATTCTGAAAACAAAGTACAGCCCGCGTTTCATTCCTACCAGGCAAATCAAACATGAATGAACATCAGAACTGAAATGAATCATGTAATGAATCAATCAAGTGTCTCAACCGCGAAAAGAGACATCAAGAAAACAGTTTGTAATCAAGAATGTCATGTAATGTCACATTTACCCTCAGAAAAGACAATTCAATCAACGTAAACTGGGTAGGCCACCTAGAAAAAAATATCACATATTCATGGTGCATTTTTACTGCACCTGTTCTTCGCGTATTTAATGAACTGTTTGGAAACTCAGCTAACAGGGAACATTTCTATCATGTTTTTAAAAAGTTATCATAAAATAGTTAGGACCAACTCAACTCTTAAAGTAATGTTTTATGGAACGTTAGATTAATTCATATTTAATTACATTCTCATAACGGTAAAAGAAAACCGTGTTTTTGTAACCTTATAATACCCTTATAATTCTGACATGAAAACGGGCAATGGTAACATTGCTTAGAATATTAAAAATAAACATAACAAAATAAAAATATGCTACATTTTGAGTAAAAACAAATAGAATGTTGTACAGAAAGGTTTTTTAACACTTTAAATAACATTATAATCATGACAAGGTAACAGGACATTTGAGGTTTTAAAAACATTTTAAAAAACGTTTTTTTATAACCTAAATGTTCTGTTTCCTGAGAATAAAAACCGCGCTATGAAAATAAATGACTCAACAATCTACTGTTTACATGTTTAATATCTTCAATAACAAACTGTAGTAGAAGCGTAATTATATCATGAAAAGGGTTTTTATTTATCAAACTGCCTTATGTTTAATGGAAAGCGTGTTTACACAAATTACTTGAATATAGTATTTGACAGGGTTTCTGGTAGAATTAGGTTGAGATATGAGATTTGTTCCATGAAAAACAAAAACTGACTATGTACTGTATGTGATTGGCCTTTATATCCAACATGAATCATGTCACATGAATCGATTTTTTTTTTCTTAAAAATTCTTCTTTCTTAGAATCGAATCGCAAGCTTGTAGAAAACCGATACTCGAATCAGAGCACCAGCCCTAATCGCCTGTTAAATCCTGTTTAGGTGAAGAGATGGATGGACATATATAGATGGCACTAACACACTATGTACTCCACACTTGTTTTCTCTGCCTTTCTTCGTCAGCTTGTTTACTGTACATTTCTGTTCGTTTAGTCAACACGATCAAATTCACCGCCGCTCCATTAGCATTCATTCTGCGTCTCTGGATCTCCTTGAGCTGTCTCGACCTCTGAAAACGCGCCCCACTTGGGGGTACCACATGACAGGAGGCCTTACTGTCCATTATAGAGAAGCTGACAATATGTGAACGAGGGTCATCAGCTGGCCACAACAGAAGTGCATGTGCGTTAGTTATGTATGTAGTATGTGTGTTATATAAGCCTGAACTCATCCGCTGAGCTTCACTGTCCTCCTCACAAATCTTCTTCACAGCGGCCAGACCCTCCGCTTCATCATGTGAGGCTGAAAGTTGGGGGAAAAAATGCTTGATTAAGCGGCTGTTTTCATGACATCAAAATTTGCATGTTTTTATGCCTAGTTAAAATTGCAAAAAATAGCAGCAGTGACAGACTCCGCAACTGGTTCAATAGTTTGTCCAGGTTGAGACTTCTTCAGCACATTTGATCTCCCACAGTCTGTATTAGACAGTCATGCATTCAATGCCAGCATAGTGTACTGTATGTTATCATGTATATTCTATATATTATTTATTGACTTCCAATTAAATTTGTATGCATATGCCCATGGTTATTGCAGACTAAAACAAAATTAAAAACAATAAAAACCAATTTTTGTTACATGAAATAAAATAAGATTAACTGAAAGATTAACTAAACTAGGCTCTATTTTTTAAAAGAAAAAATTCAGCTAGCTGCCAAGGCAACATTTCATTTTAATTTAGTTTAACTTGATGTACTAAAATAACTTAAACTGAAATAAAAACAAAAAAAGACTATATAGACATATTGGTCTTTGCTGACATGATAGCATCACGCAGTTGCTGCAGATTTGTCGGCTGCACATCCATGATGTGAATCATCCCGTTCCACCACATCCCAAAAGCCTGCTCTATTGGATTGAGATCTGGTGACGGTGGAGGCCATTTGAGTAAAGTGAACTCATTGTCATGTTCAAGAACCAGTCTGAGATGATTTGAGCTTTGTGACAGGGTGTTAGTATCCTTCTGGAAGTAGCCATCAGAGATGGGGACACTGTAGGCATAAAGAGATGGACATGGTCAGCAACAATACTCAGGGAGGCTGGGGACGTGGTGTTTAAACGGTGCTCAGTTGGTACTAAGGGGGCCCAAAGTGTGCCAAGAAATATCCCCCGCACCATTACACCACCACCAGCCTGACCATTGAGACAAGGCAGGATGGATCCATGCTTTCATGTTCTTTACTGCCAATTCTGACTCTAACCATCTGACTGTCGCAGCAGAAAATCCAGGACTCACAATCAGACCAGCAACGTTTTTCGCAGTAGTTTTTAAATTTTCTCTTTGTCCAATTGGGGGGGTGTGAACCTGTGCAAATTGTAGCCTCTGGTTTCCTGTTCGTTAGCTGACAGCGAGCAGCACCCAGGTGTGGTCTTCTGCTGCTGTAGCCCATCTGCTTCAGTGTTCGATGTGTTGTGTGTTGTTCAGAGCTGGTATTCTGCATACCTTGGTTGTAACGAGTGGTTATTGAGTTACTGTTGCCTTTCTATCATCTCTAACCAGTCTGCCCATTCTCACTCTGACCTCTGACATCACAAGCGCATTTTTCGTCCCTCACAATGCCCCTCACTGGATATTTTTCTCTTTTCAGACCATTCTCTGTGAACCCTAGAGATGGTTGTGCGTGAAAATCCAGTAGATCAGCAGTTTTTGAAATACTCAGACCATCCCGTCTGGCACCAACAACCATTCCACGTTCAAAGTCACTTAAATCCCCTTTCTTCTCCATTCTGTCTTCACCACAATCTAGATGCTAAATGCATGAGTTGACTGCCATGTGATTGGCTGATTAGCAATTGTGTTACCAAGCAATGTGAAACAGGTGGTGTACCTAATAAAGTTTATATATAAACTACTAAAAGTGACAAAACACAACAAAATTATAAAAACTTTAAATAAAATTAAAAGATAACTTGAAAAATATAAAAATTTAAAACTGATCCAAAATTTTGATAAAACCTATGGGTAGTACAGTATCTCACTGATGCTAAAATAACACATTCATATATCTCACTATCTTTTTTTTTTTTTTGTAGTACATTGTTGTGGCTTTTGTCATATTTATTATCTTTTTCTTTTCTTTTTTGTGCTATGTCCTACAAGGTTTTTAATAATTTTTATTCCAGTTTTAATTTTATTTATTTTCGGAACATCAAGATAAACTAAATAAAAATCAAAATGTTGCCATGGCAACTAGGAAATAAAAATAAAACCAAAATATATATTTTATTTTAGAGTTCATTTTTATTTCAAGTAACAAGTTGTTTAATAATAACCCTGTTTCTATGAACCACAAATGAAACCTTTTGCATGCTGAATGTGTTCATACAATGTACAAAAAGCTGTAAACAAATCAACTGCATGGTAAATAACAGTGTGCTTGATTATCTGTCTTTTACAGTGGCGAGGCATCAAATGCAGCTCATTAAAAAAGAATTTCATCACTTTTATAAAAAATTTATAATCTTCAGGATTATCCGATATTGTGACTACAATACAGAAACTTCACTATCAGAGTCTCAATAAAAGTAGTTGGTAATTAAGAACGCAGCCCAAAGGCAGTAATTTGCCAGGTAGTATTTCTGGCTTCTGGGAATTAAAAGTGTAACCTAATTATCTGCTCCTATTAACTGTGCTGAAGCCGAGGGAGCGCAACCAGACACAGTACCAAAAAGCACTGTACTTTGAATTAAGAAGAGCTCATAAGGCTGCTTCAAATCCAAAATCTACATATCAGAGAACAAATCTGTCAAAATTAATGTTATGTTGCAGAACTTGGAATGATAGAATGACTGCGTGAATTTCTATGAATTCTTCAATCCTGAATTTTGCACAGTCATGTGTAGATTCTCCCCGTGTGTTTTATTAAAAGCTCTTGAAGTGCCGCAGAGAAAAATCGAGTCAGGATTTAAGATTCGTATCATAGTACTGAGGACTGCTCTCATTAGAGTTACAAATGGACCTGCTCTTATCATCAGGATCATGCTTGTATCTCTTCTGTTAGTGTGCATGGATGGGATTGTTTTTCTTAGCGCTACATTTAAAACTATCGACCACAACATTCGTTGAAATGACTAGAAATTATGTTGGCATTAATGTAATTACATTGCCATGGTTCAAAATCATACTTACCTGACCTTCATCAATTAGTACAGCAGTGAATGACGAGATATTATATAGATCACAAGGCCAGTATGGCGTGCCACAAGCTCGTACTTGTTACCATTGCTTTCATGCTTTACATGTTTACGTGGGAGATTCATCAGGAAACACAGTGTTAGCTTTCACTGGTATACTGATATACTCAGCTCTATATTTCTTCATGGCCCAATGGAAACATACCAAATCGCAAAATTAACAGAATTGCATAGCTGACATAAAAAAAAAAAAAAAAAACTAAGTAATTTCTATACTGGCTAAATTTTTGAAAAAAACTGAGGTGTTATTATCAGACAAAATCCTCTGCATGTAGTAACCTATAACACTGTCGAACACTTGATGGCTGCTCTGTAAATTCGTCATCAGTATAAGGAACTTAGTGTGCTATTTGATAGCAAATCTTTTTCATTAAAAGTCATGTTTCGAGCATTTGTAAAAACACATTTTAAATCTTAAAAAATATATATAAATACGACCTATGCTCTCAGTGTCCAATGCAAAACATTATTTATGCATTCATGACCTCAAAGCTGAGTATTGTAATTCTTTACTGGGTCACGGAAAACCCACTATTATTATATTTTTTTGTAATATAATTACAATATAATTGTAAATATAATTATTAGAATTAATTTATTTTTATGCTTTGTTTTAATATTTTAATTTTATATTCACTTTTTTCTTTTCATTTTTATTAGTTTTGTTTTTAATGTGTCTATACAGTTTCCATTATTTCAGTTTTAGTTTTAGTTCCCTTTCAGTCAGTCACTCTCGAAATCACGGCAGTGACCTACTAATTGGGACCTAGACCCGAGAGTGCCTGATTGCAGTGTGGTTTTCCCTTTCTGCAGCACGGGATGGAGCGAAGGCTGTCTCCCTCTCTCCACCCTCAAAGTCCAGGTTCCTTAGAGGGGCCAGGAGGTTAAAATCCTTCCTGGCCCCCCTCTATAACCGCTACTTGGGACCTGACTCTAGTGCAAAAATCACTACACAGGGCCCCTTCGAGCCTTTGCATTCAGCTGAGCTAAAGTTTTTTCATTGAAAACTCTTCTCCTGCTTGCACTGGCCTCCATCGAGAGGGTAGGGGATCTGCACATGTTTTCGGTCGACGTTTCGTGCCTAGAGTTTGGGCCGGCTGACTCCCAGGTAATCCTGAGGCCCCAGCCTGGCTATGTGCCTAAGGTTCCCACTACACCCTTCAAAGACCAAGTGGTGAACCTGCAAGCACTGCCCCCGGAGGAGGCAGACCCAGCCCTGACTTTGCTCTCTGTCCCGTCCGAGCATTGAGATACTACTTAGACCAGACACAAAGCTTCAGACCCTCAGACCAGCTCTTTGTCTGTTACGGAGGGCCGGCAGAAAGGGAATGTCGTCTCTAAGCAGAGGATGGCCCACTGGACTGTGGATGCCATAACCCTGGCTTATCAGGCACAAAGGGTGTGCCTGCCCGTTCAGGTTGCGAGCTCACTCAACTAGAATTGTTGCATCCTCACTGGGCGCTGGCTCGTGGTGCCATCGCTGACAGATATTTGTAAACTGCAGGCTGGGGCGACCCCTAACACGTTCGCTAGGTTTCTATAGCCTTTGTGTAGAACCGGTATTCTCCTCTGCTCTCCACCTCAATGGGTAGTGGCACCAAGAGGCCCCGGTTAGTGTCGGCTTGCTAAAACTGCCTCCAGAGTGTTCGTACTGTAGACCCCTGTTGAAATCCCTCCATCACCCTAGGCAGCTGGACGCGGCGGCGGAACGTCTCTGCACCAGGCCCCTTCATGATGAATACGTGAGAACCGTGGAAGGCTGGGTTTCCATATTGAGACCCAAGCGGTACTCGTATTGCTTATAGTCCCACTGCCACGGTATAGCCTTAGAAACCCCGTGTTTCCCCGGCAGACTTCTGCCTTCCCAAAAGGGTTCCAATCACCTCAAATTTCTCCATATACACCTAAATGAATGCTTTATGTGTATTTTGCTTCCGAAAACTCCTTCGGGAAGGATGGGGCTTCTGCAGCGTCCCTGTTCCAAGTGGAACAGGTACGTTTTTTTCCCAGTGTTATCCAATCGAGCTCACTCAGTGAGGTAGTGCTTTGACAATGGTGAGTGGAAGGCTACTTGTTCCGAGCCCTGGCCTACACCTAATACGGGCACAGGCGGCTCACACAGGGCACTGGAAGGGGCAGCACCCATGGTGCTTTGGTAGGGATCCCAATTAGTCGGTCACCGACGTGACGTCTCTGTTCCCTCCTTCAGGGAACGAGGGTTACCATATGTAACCGAGACGTTATTGTAGTACATCAAGGTAAACTAAAATTAAAATGAGAAATTCTGTTTTGGCAACTAGCTGAAATAGAATAAGTTTATTTTATTTGAAAGTTTAATAAATTCATATAGTAATAATAGGTTAATAGAACATACAATTAATGCTAAGATATAATATGTTAAATAATTAAGTTATTTATTTTATTTTAAGTTTATTTTTTAATAAGTTTATTTTTAATTCTTTATATTTAAGTGTATTTAAGTTAAAGATAATTTTACGTCAAGTTACAAGAATTGTTTTATGGTTTTAGTTTTAGTTAACTATTATAACCCTGTTTTTGGTATATTTGTGTTATGTCACAAAAACACTTATTTTTCAGGATACAGGATGACAAATGCTCAGTTTAGCATTTCTTGAATTGTACAACCATACATTACATGTATAAATCAAAGCCAGACTCAAATGCCACACTCAGACATCTGAAAGGCACTGTAATCTTATTTTAACCTCCTAATAACATTTTCAGAGGCTTAATGACACGATGCAAACTGACTTTTGTCATTTCTGCAGACCTCAATGCCTGTGGATTGTATTATGATAACTGATGGTACTTTACCTATTATGACATAAACTCCCAGATTCGTCAGCTGTCTGACCGTCTCATAGCCGAGTCCTTTATTGCCGCCTGTCAGTATTACATCCTTGCCATTCTGTTTGGGCAAAACTGTGAAATAAAAAACAAAGCAAATGAGCAGCGCTGTCTGTCATTCAGAAATGCAGCATCTAAAACTAGAACAGTTTGTATAAACCCCTTCAGCCATATAATGGTACGTTTCATTGTTGTTTTTTGAGAAAAATGTGGCTTAAACCTCATGTTGTGACAGAATTTTTGTTCTCTGAGCTCATGCACCTCAGTTTTGGAGTGAATATTGTCAAAATTATCCCCAAATAATGCTTTTTCTCACTCAAAAACTGAGGTGCATAAGCTCAGATCAATGAGGCCTACAATCAATACCTAAAAGAAACAAAAAGAACAAAAGAACAATCTGATAAAAAGATTTAATCCAAGATTCGGTGATAACACAGCATAACAACAGATTTACAAGCAATTTTTAAAAAGCTAGAGTTTTTTTGTGCAGGAACACCAAACAACCCTCTACAATGTGAGTATATCACTCGCATATGCGACTAAATATATATATATTTGTCTGGCGAGTAAAGTGAAAAATGTAGTATGCTTGTTGATGGTGGTTATTTTTTTTTTTTCTAAGGTGTGCGTAGAGGATTGCCAAATTAGGTAAAGCACAGCACAAGCGTTTATGTAATAAAATTGAATTTCAAACACTATATAATGACAAAACACAACAACACAATAATCCAAGACTAAACACAATTTTTTGTTAAGCATTTTCATCCAAGAAAAGTCTACAGTGCATTTTAATTAACAAACGGCCAGCCTGTTAATTAAGATTTGAATCAGGGTTTTCTGAGAGAAAGACATGATAACATGATTTTTTTAGCATCACGTCATTACAATCACAGCTCACCACATCTAGGTCCTGCTAAAATTTATGCTGAGTTACCCAGGTAACAAATTTTAGGTCATAAGAACGTTGTGGGAACATTAAAAAAAAAAAAAAGTTTCTGAAACATTGACAGGATATCACACCATAGCAATCACCCAGAGCAACCGCCTAGCAACACCCAAACAGCCACCCAGAACACCTTAGCAACTGCCTAGCAATGCCTTAACAACCACCCAGAATGCCTTAGCAACCATGAAGCAATAGCCTATCTACCACCCATGATAACCTAGCAATCGCATAGCAACACCATAGCAACCACCCAGAACATCTTAGCAACTGCCTAGCTATACCTTAACAACCACCCAGAATGCCTTAGCAACTGTGTAGCAAAACCCTAGCTGCCACCCAGAATACCATAGCAACACCCTAGCAACAACCAAACAACAAATCATAACACCCTAGCAACCACCCAGAACACCTTAGCAACACCTTAGCAAATTTCTAGCAACTCCCTAGCAACCACTCAGAACACCCTAGCAACCGCCAAAGCATCTCTATAGTTCTCTTGCATTCTTATTATTCTTCCAGACAAATCTTTGGCGCACTACTCCTCCCACACCTTTTGATGTAGACCCATGAATGAGGTGTCAAATCGACCGGCTGGATAGAAGTGTCCAGTTTTCTTGATTATTATGTTATTTGAAGGTTACAGAAACATTTCCTAAAACATTGTACTAACTTTATCTTCACCCAGAATATAGTGTTATTTGAACGTTTATTTTTTTTATATTCTTAGAATGTTACAATGTTCTTGTTGTGATTATATCATTATTTAAAGGGTTAAAAAAAAACGTTTCTTAGAACGTTCATCACATACAGAACATATCTTTTTTCAGCTAACAGGGAACGCTCTTAGAACTTTGGCTAACGTTCTGGGAAGGTCCCCTTAAAGTTCTGAAAAAAACATTCTTACAATAATGTTAATAAAACGTTTGTTCAGAGTTATCTGGACTTTAATAATGTTCTCAAATGTTAGCACAAAAACATTATTCATACATTATTCACAGAACTTTTTTTTTATGTTTTGGTCGGACATTTGTCTATTGTTTTTAAATGTTTCTACTTGTTTCAGAACTTTCAGAGAACATTCAAAAGTCACGTTCCCATAATGTTTGCAAAATTATCAAAATTAACAGGAGCTGCTGAAACAGTTTCTACTCAGCCGTCATTGAGTCTGTCCTGTGCACTTCAATAACTGTGTGGTTTGGTTCAGCTACAAAATCAGACATCAGAAGACTACAGAGAACGGTTCGGACTGCTGAAAGGATTATTTGTACTCCCCTGCCCACCCTTCAAGAACTGTATACATTCAGAGTGAGGAAAAGGGCTCAGAAAATCACTCTGGATCCCTCACACCCAAGTTACCCCATCTTTGAACTCTTGCCATCTGGCCGGTGCTTCAGAGCCCGCAAATACCAGGAGAGTCAGGCACAAGAACAGTTTCTTCCCCCCAGGCAATCTACCTCATGAACAGTTAAATGTTCCCCACTTATACAATAAAAATGTGCAATATCCTTATATTTATTTGTTACCACTTCATCATAGTACATCCATGCATCTTACTCAATACAATTCCATTATCATTTGTTTATAGCACAATTGTTTATACACGTATTATTTATCTGCAAAGGGTTTTTATTTTTTATTTTTTTGACTGTGTGTTGTTGTCTTTTGTGTACTGGAAGCTTATGTCACTAAAACAAATTCCTTGTATGCGCAAGCATACTTGGCAATAAAGCTCTTTCTGATTCTGATTCTGATTCTGATCTTAAAGTGACAGTTCACCCAAAAATGAACATTTTGTCATCATTTACTCTCCCTCATTCTAAACCTGTATAAATGTATTTCTTCTGCTGAACACAAAAGAAGCTGTTTTGAAGAATGTTGGTAACCACACAGTTGCTGGTAGCCTTTGACTTCTATAGTATTTTTTTCTAAACTATGGAAGTCAATGGCTACAAGTAACCTGAGGGTGAGTAAATAATCACAAAATTTCATTTTTGGAGTGAACTCTCACTATAACGTTCACATAACTAAAAAAAAAAATTTCAGAAATAATATTTGTATAATTTATAACTAATAGGAATGTTAACAAAACGATCTTAGAACATGTTTTTGTAGGCCGGGATGTATTTAAGTGCAGCTCTGTAGAAATTCTGACCACATTCCCTACAAAGTACGAAACCTGCTGAAGAACACGTGTGGTTTGCTGATCTTAGCTAGTCTGTTGGCTGGTTTTTGGCAGGTTTTGCTAATGTTGCCATAAAGTTATGAAAAGATTATTTCTGAATGTTCTCAGAACGTGCAAAACATTCAATGTTTTAAATGTATACAAACGTTTTTTTCTCGGTTATGTGAATGTAAAAGACAACATTTAGGGGAATGCCACATTTCACTATTCTGCAGACATTATGGGAATGTTACTGTACTTTTGAAGGTCTGGATTCTGATGTAAAGCTCCTCTGACGTTTTTCCTGCGCAGCTACTGAATCTCCCCCCCCCCCCCCCACCCCCCCCCGCCCCCCCCCAGCCGCCAGTGCCAACTGTTCCACGACAAAAGGCCTGCCGTCTCAGAAAGCGCAGGATGACTGTGTGTTTATCCTCAGTGTCAGAACGCACAAGAAGTTAGCAGAGAGAGCAGCAAACACATCCACGCCACACGGTTCATTAGCAGCAGCTGGTAATGAAGCAGTGTTATACTGCGTCCTCATCAGGACTGACACTGAACGCACACATCGTCCAATCAGAATTTAGAATGACAAATGCTGTAGATTATGATTTGCCATGAATTTGCCTCTTTGCTCCTGTCATGATTGCATGTCCTCAGCTCATTTCCCCAGCTAACAGGGAACATTCCCGTAATGTATTTTAAAGGTTATGCAAATGTTAAGACAAAACATTCTTAAAAATAATGTTTATGGAACATTCTCGTAACGTTGAGAGGAAACGTCTTTATGATGTTATTTGTACGTTCTCAGAACTTCATGTTCGATGACATCCATCAGTAACAGCAACAGAAGATTCTCGCATGTTTTCAGATTGATAGAATGGAATGTTCTCGAACATATCCAAGAAACATTCTCAATACATAAAAAACTGGATGTTTTAAACACTTATAAAACATCCAGATATAACATTTTCATAATGGTTTTAAAATGAAACAATGTTCCACTAATGTTCTGATTATCAACAAAAAACATTCTGTAAAATATATTTATAAAGGGTGTTTTAAACATTGAGAGGACATTCAAATGTAACGTTATCGTAATGCTTTCAAAATTATAAAATGGAATGTTCCTCTAACATTCGCATAACCAAGAAATGTTCCTAATACATAAAAAAACTAGCCTTACAGTGCAGATACAGATGCAGATACATTAAACATCGTTGTTCAGCATGAGAAAAAGGACGAATCATCCTCCATAAAATGTACAGCACACATCTGAATATTTGGGTTGGACTGTTCTGGAACAGTGTTGAAATACAACTTAACCACTGATTTCTAGTCGTGTCCTCTTGTGGAAGACCAAACACAGTTTCACTTCAATGAAACACACAGTGACTCCACGACATCGCAGCTGCGGCAACAGAGAGAATAAAGTCAGGCCTTCTTTCTTTGTGTGAACATCTGGGCGGCGGTATGCAAATCTTCCCACATACTGACGTAGAGATGTGGGGCGTGTTAGAACAAGCCGTTTTAAGGGGGCGTGGTTGACTCTTAACTTTTATAAAGAATATCTCTTTGGATTTGAGACTTTAGTCTTTGCAACTTTACAGATCTTCTTCATGCACCAAGAGCTTGTAACACTCCAAAGAGAAAGGAAAATTGGAAATCACATCATATGACCCTTTTAAGACATTTTAAGACCTTTTTTCAGGCCAAGTAAAAAAATAATAATTTAAAGCCATGCTTTTATGACTTTAAGAATTTCTGCTCTGATTTGAGACCTTTTTATGGAACAGGCCCAATAAGAGTTGCTCCATCATCCTAATATAACTGTTACAGACACTTTTCCTCTCACTCAACACTAGCTATGCAATGCAACTGCATGGAATCAAACAGAGCAATTCAAATCTGAATTATACCCGTTTCCGTAAACAAGTGGTTAAAGATGTAACTTTACATAACAGCTGACTCATCTATTTATAACCCTGCATCCATGTCTGACTTTATTATATCTCCTGTGTCACGCAGCAGCTTGGGTGGAAGCAATCCGACTGACAGCTGAAAGTGAACGTTTGGCTGTTTCCCGGGAGGAGAAACATGGACGCTTCAGATTCCTCCCGAGAGAAGCCTTCCTGGCCCACTTTCTATGATTGCCACTCTATCACATTTCCAGGAGTTCCTTATCTGCCAAACCACCAAACACAACCTCCCTGCCGTCAATCCAAAGCAGGGATTGAAACACACATCGCCGAGCCGGTCAGACGCTGATGAAACACACTCTTATAGAGAAATGACTTATCCTGCACCAAGATGCATTCAAATGAAATTGTGTGCATAAATGCCACCCACTTTTTCAGCAGCATTGGTTCTGTATTTTGCACGTAGGGATTTTTAATAAGTATTAATTATTGGTTTATAACTGCATCAGTGTGTCCACTTTCTGGTTCTGGAAGTATGTTTTCTATTCATTTTTCTTAAGGGATTTTGTAAATGTATTTGGTAAAGTGTTATGTATTCATGAACTTAGCGGCTTTATATGTGTGGATTCCTGTAACGTGATGATCAAAAATTATTGCAATGAAATGATTATACCACATTTTAGTTCAAAAATGTTTCTTGTTTAATATTTTGTATTTTTAGGTGATTTATGCTACTAGACTATATTTATGGAATAGTTATGATGCATTTATTAACGGTTAATCACTTTTAGAGCATAAACCTGAAAACAACATTTCAACTTTATAGCGTAAACTCTTGAAACGCTTTGGAGTACAGACTTAAGTTTCGTCTCTTTTTAAAGAAGACACTTGCCAGATTATTGCTGAAGTGAAAAAAGAAAAAAAAATATTATGATAATTGTGCAAAAATACTAGTTTTAAATTTTTTATAAAATATATACTGTATATTCCTAAACATATTTTTCTCTAAAACTGCATGAAAATCAAAGCCATAAATCTAAGCAAGTTGTGTTCCGAATTTGAGGTTGATATCACAAAAAATTTTACATTTTGTTTGGACGCATTACCAAATGTTTCCACTAGACGAAATTCACTTCCCAATGATTTGGAAATGCAGTTATTTTTGACGCTGAAGAGTACAGGTGGCCAAGCCTTTACATGGGTTTTGTGCAGTTCTATTTTTGAAAAATTAAAAAAAATGGCCAAACAGCAACAGATGGTTAATTTGGGAAAGAACTAGGCCTACAATTCCATGAAGCACTGAGAACGACATTAATTAAAATAATTAATTTAAAGTAGTTGGTTTTAATCTATAGAAACAATTTATTTTAAGTTCATTGCAAAATATGCACATATCAACAAACATTTAAGAATTTCAACAAATATTTACTTAATTACACCATTTGGAGTGGGCGGAGCTAAAGATCTCTTTTGGCATGCCTTGCTTTTTTTTTTTGGCATAATGGTTGAGCTTTGTGTCATGCACTCTTAAAAATAAAGGTTCTTTATTGGCATCAATGGTTTCCCTTTATAGTGGAAAAAAGGTTATTAAAATGTTCTTTACACTAAACTGTTCACTGAAAGGTTCTTTGGGAAACTAAAATACGGCATCACTGAAGAAACACTTTAATTTCATGAGTGCATGAGTGAAGCATTGATATTTTCTGTTCCACATGACAATAATAACATAAACATAGTCCATTATACCTGTGTATTATATTTTCCTGAAGAAACACAATAGCTCTGTGTGAGGGACAACCTGAAATTTAAGCCGTCATGTTCCTCAAATACTGTAAAGCCAGATTTATGACACCAGGGGCCTAAAATGTAAAGTTACATGGACTACTTTTATGACACTTTTCATTTCTAGAATAAATTATGATTTGTGAATTTACGGTTACATTATGTGCATGTTATATATTTAAAATATGATAAAACATATTGAGGTAAAAGTCACTTGCATATTTTGGATCATTGAAACTTGTGAAACTAACCGATTGCAAGGCTTTCCTAATCCTCTGAGTTGAGATGAGAATGTATAGCACAATTACATTTTTATGGAAGCACGTTTCCACTGTGATTAAAAAAAAATGAAAAATCATAATTGTGACTCTTAATCTTGCAGTTTTAAGTTTATATTTAGTAAATCTGGCTTTTTTTTTTTTAGAATTCTGAATTTACATCTTGCTATCCTGTTTTTTTTTCTGCAATGGAATAAATAAAGTAATTGAAACACAAATCTGAGTTTTTTTCTTGCAATTGCTAGTTTATATTTCCAAATTTGCCCTTTCTTCTCAGAATTGCAAGAAATAAACATAATCTTTTCTTATAAATTTGCAATTATTTTTTTTAAATCCCATGACGGCTTTCGTACATTTTAGTGATGCACGACTACAGCAATGCTTCCTTTACAACACTGCATTGATGCACAAATACAGATGTTTTCATATATAGTCTTAAAAAGCATTGCCATTAAAGTGTTGCTTTCTGTAAGGGACTGAATGAAGGAACTGTGATCAAGTGAATTCCCAGACATGCCCATCAAAACCTGTTGAGTGACAGACAGACGGGCAGGCAGTGGACTAACAGGAGCGTTTGATATGATTTGTCTGGGGATGTTCCTTCAGTCTTTCAGTGTGACACTTAATTCTCTGTCTGTTCCCATTCCAACCCACTCCAGGAATGACAATGTAACCATCACAACTAAGATCCATTCTGCCTTTTGCATGTTTTGTTCTTAATTAATACACAAATCAGCACATCTCACTCAAAAGACTTTGACATCTGCATGAATAAATTGGCCCAGATTAATGTCTATTGGTCTGGTGTAAATGCGTAAGTGACTGTGATAATTAAGGCGTATGAAATGCCATTTTCCTCGTGAACCCTGCTGAGATGAGTTCAACAATTCTCCTCAAACACACTGCAGTGGCAATTTGCATCTGCCCTTGGGTTCTCCTTCACAAGCCATAATGGCCATTTTAACCATATAGAGCGTGAAATGTGTATGGTTCACTTCGAGAGCGCCTCGATAGCTCATTAACCGAGAGATTAAAGGTATTCAATTAAGACAGCAAGGGTAATATTAAAAGAGAGTGTTGTTTAAGAACTCTACAGGGAAGCAGGAAACCATTACCCTCAGGTCCCAGAGCTGCAAGAATGAAATGCTTTTAACAAGTTCAAAGAGCACAGACTGCAATAAACTGCTGCAAAGCTGCGGTCAGTCTCAGTGTCCCTCAGCTGAACGTTTATTGCCACAAAAGTGCAAAAATGCGTGCTAAAAACAACAACTAAACATTGGCTATCAATATCAAGTATTAAATCTTCTTTACAGTAGATGCATCTAATAAACAGTTCGTTTATTTCCTAAAACCTTCGTGCATGATTATGCTGTTTGTTTGCGTCCGACTTTTGTTTAACTAGTCACTTTTCAACAATGGAATCTGCGTTTAAATGCTTGGGAATTAAAATTTGGCTATTCCTTCACTTTTATGCGCGAATGTAAATCTATTAAACGCAGAGCGTTAGATGTATTTTTAATAACCATAACATAACGTTCCCAGAACGTGCATGGAACCAAAACTGATTGAACATCTAACCGATTCCGATGTTCTTTCACTTCGCGTGCAATTGCGCGCTATAATGGAAAACGAACGGACGCATAACTCACATAATGATGATTTCTATCCACGGTTGTTTTACGAAGATAACGTGTGAATGAAGGGCATGCGGACGCACTTACCGGGGTCACCCTGACGTCTCCGCGGATCCGCAGCTTCGGTCTCCAAATTCAAATGCCGTGATCACAGTCCACGTCTCTGCATATATACCACAGTATCACGTACAGGATGAGCAAAATGGCAAAAATAAACAGAGCTACAAGGATAGCCTTAGTCACTGGTGAGATGAGAGACTGCATTTCAGCAGCCGGCGCACGAGCACAGCTCACTTCGCAACAGTCCGCCGAGGCGCATGGATGCTCGACCGCCCGCTCGCTCCTCACCATCCGAACAGACCTTCGGCTTCTGGAGCTGGATTCTCCCGCAATCTCCAGCGGATTATTCACACGCGTTCCGTCGTTCGTGGTGGAGACGCATCATGAGCGGTCCTCTGGAGAAAGCCGGCGGCTGCGAACCGTGCTCGGATTGGAGAGCAGACGCAGCGGCTCTGGCTCTGGTGTGGAACAGGTTGATTCGCCTTTTTCAACTTCATCAGATGGAACTGTCCATTGAAGCCCCGTGTGAAGGGGGGAGACCACAGAGGTTGACCCTCAGTGATAGAAATGAACAAACAAAAGAGCAAAGAACGTTATGAAGTGTAAAAACTCACATTTGTTTCATTTATGACATAAATACGATTATTACTTTATCTGAGATATTAGTACTACTGTGGCCACTGATATAGCTATACTTTCAAGGGTTAATAATTGTATTTTTTTTTTTTCTATTTTTTTTTTTTTTTTTTTTTTTTTTTGCAGAATCCAGTTAGCCAACATTTTTTCTTTAACAAATACTGACTTTCTTAGATATTTTTATAAGTAAAACTATAAAGTGTCGAATATTGGCACTTTCCTTAACGTTCCATCCGATTATTGTAAAGCGCTCAAGTTGCGTACTGTTGCTATGGTTACCTCCTCAGGGATAGCAATTCCAGCTTGTTTGACGCCATGTAAAATTATGCGTCCTGACAAACTCGCACTGACTGTTTGAGATACATTTGTGATAAATAACACTATACAGTGTCAAATAGTGCCACATTTTTGTTAATGTGTTAGCCGATATATCGCTCAAGTCACATACTGTTGCTATGGTTACCTCTTCAGCCATAGCAATAGCTTGTTTGATGGCATGTAAAATTATGTGTCCTGAAAAACTTGTACTGACTTTTTGTGATAAATAACACTATACAGTGTCAAATAACGGCACTGTTTTGTTAACATTTTAGCCGATAAATCGCTCAAGTCACATACTGTTGCTATGGTTACCTCTTCAGCGATGACAATTCCCATTTGCGAGAGCCTGTTTGATGCCAGGTAAAATTATGCGCTCTGACTAACTTGTACTGACTTTTTTAGATAAATGTGTGATAAATAACACTATACAGTGTCAAATAATGGTACTGTTTTGTTAACGTTTTAGCCGATAAATCGCTCAACTCGCGTACTGTTTAATCCCAGGTAAAATTATCCGCCCTGACTGACTTGTACTGACTTTCTGAGATACGTTTATGATAGAGTAAACTATAAAGTGTCAAATATTAACACTGTTTTGTCAGAGTTACACCCGATGATGACACTTTCATAAAGCACTCAAGCCTGGTACTGTTGCTATGGTTACCTCCTGAAGAGATGCAAATTCTGTTTGCTAGCCTATAAATAATGCCAGGTGAAAACACACACCCCTCGACTTTTTTTAGATAGTTTATGATAAGTAAGACTATAAAGTGTCAAATATTGTCACTGTTGATGATGCTATAGTAAAGCACTCAAGTCATATACTGTTGCTATGGTTACCTCTGCTCACGCACATGCATTTACGGCCAGTTGAAATTCTAATGATAAAATAATGATTACTGAAGTTTGTCTTTCGAGAAATCATACTTCTTTGTACATCAAAATTTCACGTTTAGTCTATTTAATGTGTTACTTTAGTTTCTTTGTAGTTAGTTGTGTAATGTACTAAAAGTAAAGTTTTTTCTTGCTGCAGTGTACGCTTTTTGTGCTTTTACTTAAAAAAAAGAAAAGAACTAGAACTGTTTGTTTACTAACGTTGGCAGCTCAAGCCTCATCCGCACCGCGCCCTTCTGATAAGTTACCCGTGCAAACAAAGAATTAGCACAGTTTGCGTTCTGAGCGACGAAACCTGCCTGAAGACAGATATGACATTCAGCTCCTGAGCTCGAGCTCAGTGCGTGCTGCTGAAGTTCAGTAGTGAAAGGTTTCCTGAACGTTACAGAGGGAACTTCCCCAGCGGTCCGAAACGGATGAATGGAGCTGCTCTGCTCTCAAAGCCCGAGCACTTCTGGCATAGGTGGGTTTCTAGCAAACTGAAAACCAATGCTGAAGCCCCAAACCGCTGTCTAAAAAGAAGCCAGCTTGCTAGGTTTTAAACCAACTCCGTTCATTGCGTTCCGTCGCTCTGGGGAAGTTCAACGTTTAGGAAACCTCTCGAGACGCATTCGGGGGACTGGGTGGGTGTTTACTGCAAAATCGTTCTAGGAGGTCAAGAAACCTTGCTATGAATTTAAACGCGATTTCTAAAGGAAAACAAGAATGGATCAATAACAGTAACGTCATGCACTGAGATAAATAGCGTGGAAACCCATGTGCACGGTGCGCGCTTTTGTTCAACCCAGAAGCGTCGGGCGGGGGAGGGACGCCTCGTGCATCCTCCGTGTGCACGAGACTTCAGTGAGAAACAAGCGAGACAGACCTGCAATTGGATCCTACACAAGTCAATCCCACATGTGGGTGGGCGGTGGATTCAGAGCTGCACACCCAGTAAAGTTTGTGCAACAAAAGGTTGCGGGAAAGTTGCGCACGAACACGATTCACACTTACACCTGAACTCTACATGCGCTAAAAGCGATCAAGCAAGCTGCCTTTAACACACGATTGAGCTCAGTTTCATTCAAGCCACAATGATGTCATACTTGTGGATTTTCGTCCTTGGAAGTTTAATCGTGACTGGAGTGAAGATGCAAGGTAAGAGTTTATTAAACTAGTTTAAAATATACTAACAATCAAAGTTTCTTTGTTTTCTGCTTCCACACTTGTTAAGTGTTACAAATGCAATTTTATATAAATTAACAGAGAATTCTGGATGAAATGGGAAGCATGCATCCTTTTTTTTTTTTTTTTGGTAGGGTGAGTCTGTATATCAGCTCTAAGATCACATGTTTTGAACAAAAGCACTATTATTATACTTGCATGATTGGAAATTCAAGCATTCTGAGTTTTGTGGTGTTGGTCACTAAAATAAGACCCTCAGAAGTGCCCTGTGGAAGCTGTAAAACCTTACCCAGCTCTGCCAGCAGCACAGCTCACTGCATTTCCCTCTTTGTACATTGTGTTCTTGACTAACAGCTTCGGCTGCTCAGAGTCTCAATGACTTCATCCAAAAGTTTCCCACTTCTTAAACGTTTACAGGATGTAACCAAATGTTCAGGATCGGGAGGAACGGATGTTAAAGGTTTAAGTCTGCTATTAAAAATCCCATTCTGACTCCTCGATGCCACAGGCCTGTTTATTGCTAATATGTAAAATTTCATCCAGATGTAGAGAGGAAACATGCATTTAGTTCACATCTGTAAACTGAGAAAGACTGAGGTGTAGTCTCAGAAATTCAATCCAGTCCCGGATGAAGACCACACCCTATATGGAGAATATAGTGGAGTTACGAAAGGGATGCTTCTGAACACACCCGAGGGAGTTTGTGTATCTCTGTCCTGGTATGAGAAACGCAGCGAGGATCATGCATTGCCACAGCTTGGGATTTTTTGTATTGTGTTGGCTGGGATTGTGCAGAGAGGCGCTCTTTGTTCTGTGTTTGTGTGGACAGGTGTGTTGCTGTCCTCCTCTCTGCTCTAGAGCAAACCTCCTTTGTGTCTCTTAATCTGCCAACTAACTGCGCCAGCCACGACAAATAAAAGGCCGGCTGTGGAAATTAAAAGCTTGAGGGAGAAAAATCGTTAGCATTTGTGCAAATACAAGTAGGATTTCACTCGAAAGCTGCTGAAACGTGACGACCTTGAAGGAAGGTGTTACATATAATGGATCTGTGTCATTTTACAACACAAAAAGCATAGGAAGACTTGAAGCAGGAAGCAATTATTTGTTGTCCGAGGGGGGTGATTAATAATGAAGAAAAAAGTAATGTTCATGTTCCACTTCATTTGCATTAAAACCGAAGAGACATCTGTTCAAGAAAAATCAAAGATAATTTCAAAACATATCGCAGAAGTTTGGACGCATCTGTGATGGTTTTCCACATTTTAGAAAAATAGTAAATGGAGATGCAATGAAATCAAAATTCTTATTTTTATGTTATTGCTTTCATGTTATTGCTTTATAACCAATAAATAGCAAATATTAAACTGTTTTATTGTTCCATTTCTGATATAAATGAAAAACAAAACACTAACAACTTAAATCAGTAGTTTTAAATGCAACATGTGACTTTCAGGTGAAAAATAGACATTATTTAAAATTTTATTTTATTTTTTACATTTTCTGCTTTAATGTTAAACTTGTAGTAATTTTGTTGTGTGTTTTAGTCATTTCTATTAGTTTAGTTGTTTTAAAATATGTCTACACAGTTTTAATTTGATTTCATTTTAGTTATTTTAGTACATGTAATACAATAAAAAAACAATAAAAATTAAAAAAGGTTCCTTGGACACATGGTGAAATAAAATGCATTTAAGTTGCTATTTTATAGCAATGTTTTTTATGGTTTTAGTTTTAGTAAACTATAATAACCCTGTCTTTACTGTAGATGACATCAAAGATAACGTAAAGGTAAAAATAGGGGAAATGAGCATGCACACTTAAATATAACCCATACAGTAGAAATATACTGTGCATCTATAATAGTAAAGTCATGAAATCAAACCGAACGTGTGACTGGTTTTCTGAATAAACCAGAGATTTGATGAACCATCGGTAGGTTAAATCTCACGTTATAACCGTCTTTGTTTGTGTTTTTCAGACGATGGAGTGGAAGGCGCAGACAATGCCGGTACGTTTGCTGTAAAAACTCTGAACACACCCTTCTCTGCTGGCAAACTTCCTCTGTGACGTGCCAAAGCAATAAAACTGAGCGATTGCAAGCTTTTACGGCTCGCACATCGGGCTTATTTTACAGTTCCTCTTAACAGTGACCTCACCTGTTCACGTGGTCCAGTACACCACCTGTGTCGCCTTTTTGTGTCCTGATGATAAAGATGATAAACGTGGCTTGCTAACTCACCTTTTATCTCATATGCAGATTCTCCGGCAGATGAGCTCGCTCCAGAGGACTCAACCGTTCCTGCTGAAGGTGATGATAAGCTTCATATGTCCGCGTGCAGTTGAATTCACAGCAGGGGATCTTGACGCTAAATGCAAATAGCAAAACCCATGCATAATTAGGATAAAAAGTAAACTGAAGAACACTCGTCCTTCATCGCTGACGTCAGAAACTGTGAGAGTGTTTTACACAAATGTAGTCAAATTGACACAGTGTTGATGCCCTCATGCTCCAAAACCATCAACAAAACACTAAGCAGAAGTAAATACGACCCGGACGAAAGTAAATATGGGTTTGGTATTGCCGTTACTCGATATCCAACATAAAATCTGAGCCCTGAAGCAAAAGCAGTTGAGAAGCAGTGATGTACATACGTAACTAGCAGCAAGAGATCATTTTCATGGCAGTAATCTGTGGGTGTGATTGATTTCACAGGAACATCACTGTTGTGTTTCGTTCCTCAACAACCTGTTGTTTATAGGATTTACTGTAGATCTCTTTCTGTATGAGTAGAATAATGAAAACCTACACAATCCAGCTGACAAGGAACATTCTCACAACTTTCACCGAAGTTATATTAATGTGAGGACAAAACGTTCTTAATGTAATATTTATGGAACGTTCTTATAATTTTGTCAATATTTGATATGCATTCTCACATGATGAGAATTGATGAAAATGTCCTTATGATGTTATTTGTACTTGATGAACGTTCTCATAATGTTGAGAGAAAACGTTCTTAGAATATTAATGATAAAGGTTCAAGGAACATTTTATCTTGGGTGGAAAAGTTTTAGGAAACTTTCTAAAGAAAACTGGACATTTTAACATTCTGATAACATTAAATATAAACATTCAAATTACATTTTTGGGTGAAAATAAAGTTAGTAGAATGTTTTTAGAAAAAACGTTTTTGTAATCTTTAAATTAAAAAAAAAAAAAAAAAAAAAAAAAAAAGTTTCCACAACTAATAAAATAAGTTTCATTGAAATGCAGTTAGAGGAACATCATTTTTAGTATTTGCACAAATTTTCAAGTAGAAAAACATAATTAACCGACGGCCTTGGAGGGGATTACTCTGATCTATTATTTAGATCAAATGAACAGCATAGCACTTGTTAACTGTAACTTATTTCAGATGTAAATTTAATAAAGTGATATATTATTTATCACTGGAATTAGTGCACTCATTGCTCACATGATAAATGTGATCTAAACATCCATGCAGCCAAACACCATCATAACCACAGAACCGAAATTATTCAAAGTCAAATAACAGCAGCTCTCTCCCGTCACTAAACACACATCAGATAACACTTAACTTCAACATTTACTCTCATCATCCAGCCCTATGCAAAGCATGCTGGGAACTTAAAATCCACTGCACAGTTTTCAAAGTTACAAGTTCATTAAGTTACTAAAACTACTTTTTTTGTACTACTACTACTAAAAAATAAATAAATAAAATAAAATAAAAATCAATGAATGCGAGAAATTTCAGTTTAAATAACACTTTAAATTGCACAACATTAAGTTGATGTAACAATCAACATTATTATGTTAATAGAACTCATCAAAATGAACTTAAATGCATTTAATTGAAGCATAAGTTTTATAAAACGATGCATTTATTGAAGTTGTGGTAGTAAGTCCCCATTTTTTTTAGAGCGCAAGAGAACCTTCAGAATCTCTCAGAAATATAAAGTCTTAAAAATAAAGCTTGTTTATTGGCATCAATGGTTCCATTCTTTCCTCTGCATAAAAGGCACTTTATAGTAGAAAAAAAGTTCTTTATATTAAGAAATAACGGTTGTTTTAGGAACTGTTCACTGAGAGGTTCTTTGGAGGAGCAAAAATGGTTCTTATATGGCATTTTACCTTTATTTTCAAGTGTTTGTGATCATGAAACTCTTCTTGAGTTTGTTCAGTAGATGTCTATGAAACAGGGAAGTGTCATGTTCCTGCTGCCGTCGCCGGTGATGTTGACCAGATCACGTCAGAAGATATACATTTATCTGTTTAGCACAGAAATTATTCTGAACGCCAAAACCTACAAACTGTGTTTTGTGTGGCGTCCAAACTAGTCATTAAGTGACTCTTCATCAGCTGTCAGACGCAGACGCACAAGTTCACGAGTTCACTGAAGAATCTGTGTGAGTTGTGTATTTCTTCACCCGCAGAAATTCAACAGGTGTTTTGATCCCAAAGCAATGGAAAATTACTGCTTCACAACACAATCCTTGAGAAAGAGATATCCTCTTATCTCACAGCCCACAACATGAGATTAAACAGTACTAGAAATAATAATATTAAAATGACCGAAAGGAGTACATACAACACAGGTCAAAATGTAAATAAAAAAAATAAATAAAAAAATATTGAAAGATTTTTAAGAATTTATTATTATTTAATTAATTATTATTTTATTTTTTTTGGAAACTTATGCACTACCATTCATAACTTTATAATAAGAAAGATAAAAAAAAGTAAATACATTTATAATGTTACAAAAGATTTCTATTTCAAATAAATGCTGTTCTTCTGAACTTTCTATTCATTTCTGAATCCTGAAAAATAAAATGTATCAGTTTCCACAAAAATACTGTGCAGCACAACTGTGTTCAACATTGATAATAATCAAATGTTTCTTGAGCAGCAAATCATCATATTAGAATGATTTCTGAAGATCATGTGACACTGAAGACTGGAGTAATGATGCTGAAAATACAGCTGCACATCACAGAAATAGATTACACTTTAACAGAGATTCACACAGAAAACAGCTGTTTTACAGTAGAATAATATTTCACAGTTTTTACAGTGTTTTTGATCAAATAAATGCAGCCTTGGTGAGCAGAAGAGAACTTTGTTCTGTAAAATGGCCTCAAAAGCAATTGCATCGCACGACCGAATGAGTTTTTTTAGACATGTGCCCGTATCATTATAATTCCCCACCATTTCTAACCGTTGGCAGTGATTTTTGGCGTTCTCCGAATGTAAAGCATTGAACAGGTTTTGTGAGTCTGTGCTTCGGGAATGCAATGTTCTCAACTTCATCTTTGTTCAGAGCATGAAAGTGAACTTTTTGTCAAAACTGGCTTTTAAAGGCACCGATTCAGAGTTTTCTGTAGGATTTAGACACCAGTTAAGTGTCCGTCTGCCTTCCATTGCTGTTTCTTTCTAATGCAGTGATGAGTAATGAGTCTGTCAGACCTGTAACAGACCGCAGATCAACACGACTCCATTACACACCTGCATTTTACCTGTATTCACATCAGATATATTTCCCCCAAGTTTAAAGGAATAGTTCACATATCAGATTTTGCCATCACTTTTTTTCTCGCCCTCATGTCTTTCCAAACCTGTATGACTGAATTTCTTCCCTAAAAAAACAAAAAATGAGATGCATGCATGAAGCTTTTGTCTTTTAAAAAAGCTAAAAAAGCATACATTACATGCCCATCTGAGATCATGCGAAGCCAAACACTGCTGATTTTCATGTGTCATGTGGAAACAAACCTGCATTTGGGATTTGAGAGGAAGATTATCAGTGAATAGCATCTTAAATTGAATCAGTTCTCCACACGAAGCATCATGCAACTTCGTTAGACTTGGATTTGTTTGGATCATGAAAGTATAGTATACGACATGAAGATGAGTAAAAGACCAATGTTTTAAACTATTCTATAGTTTTTACAGTGATTTTGCTATGAGTAAGTGCTGTTTTTATCCGGGTTAACTAAAACGAACACTATTAAAAATCATTTGTAGTAACTGAAATAAAGATAATACGGAAGAGGATTAGGGCCAAGCAATAATAAAAAAAATAAAACCATCTCGAGATTAAAGTCATTATATGCGAAGATTAACTCGTTAAATTTCGAGAATAAGTCGTTGTGTTTCGAGAAAAAAGTCGAAATGAAATGTAGAAGAATAACGCATTCGATCAGTGTTCATTGCATAGCCTATATCTTTCAGAGTAACAAATTAAATACTATCACAGCTTTACTAACTTTATGACACAATAATATTAGCACACCGAACTTTAAAGTGGAATTTGCAAGCGGCTAGGTCTTTTTAGAAGAAAAAACTCATCCAATTTGCGCGCGATGTGCTTACTCGCTTTTGTCCAACATGAAATGACAAACCAGAGGACAAATGCACGGATTCGCTGGCTTCACCCAAAGGCACTCTGGCACTTGGACAGCTTATGATACATTAAAACCGTACGGCATTGCCATTATGGCGTGTTAATGTAATGAGTTTATTCTCAAGTTTGTATTTCGACGACTTTATTCTCGAAATTTAACGAGTTTAATCTCGAAACACAACGACTTTATTCTCGATATTTCATGAGTTTATTTATCAAGACTCAAGATTGTATTTTGACTTTTTTTTTTCTCGAAATTTAACGAGTTTAATCTCGCAAAATATAATGACTTTAATCTCGAGATGGTTTTTTTTTTTATTATTGCTTGGCCCTAATCCTCTTCCGTAAAGAAGAAAAACTTAAACTAAATGAAAATATAATTTGAAGAAAAAAGAAAAAGAAAGAAAAAATTCAGTTGAAAACTAAAGTTAGTAACTGGAAATAAAATAAAAACTAAAAGTAAAAAAAAAAAAAAAAAAAAAAAAACCTTCTAAAACATTGAAATGTCTAATTTCCTTGTTGTGGTGATTAGAACATTATTTAAAGGTTATAAAAACGTTTCCTAAATGCTGTACTGATTTTATTTTTACTCAAAACTTAATGTTATTTAAACATTTATTTTTGTTATTTAAAAATTTTAAAATGCCCACTTTTCGTTATGATTATAACATTATTTAAAAGTTACAAAAACGTTTCTTTGACGTTTTACTAATTTTATCTTATCCAAAATATAACGTTATTTGAATGTTTATTTTTAATATTCTAAGAACGTTAAAATGTCCAGATTTCTTGTTGTGATTGTAATGTTTTTTGAATTTTGCATTATGATGTTTTTTAAAGTTTTCTGATTGTTTTAATTTCACAAAAATGAATGTTATTTTTTTAGATTTTTTTTTTTATAAGTTTTTTTTATTATATTATTTATAGATTAATTATTTGTTTATTAAACGAATTGTTTTGTTTTAATTTGTTTAGTTTTATTTTTTTTTGATTTTTTATTTTTTGTTATTTTCTAAACATTAAAATGTAGTTTTTGTTGTGACTATAACGTTGTTTAAAGGTTACAAAAACGTTTTCTTAAATGTTAGATACTGTTTTTTTTTTTTTACTATTTTTAACCAGAAAGTATAACGTTAGTTGAATGTTTATTTCTATATTCTAAGAATTAACATTCAATCCAATTTTCTTGTTGGGATTAGAAAGTTATTTAATTTTTACGGTATAATTTATTTTTTATTTGATTTGTTTGCTTTATTTTCATTTAATAAAAAAAAAATCTTATTTATTTTTAAAATTTCAAAAACATGTGTTTTTGATTGCAAAATTATTTAAACGGTTTACAACAAGGTTACAAAAATGTTTTGTAAACATTGTTTTCAATTTTTTTTACTTAACATTTAACATTATTTGAACATTTATTTTTGTTACTTTATAAACGGTAAAACATCCAGTTTTTTTTGCTGACTATAATGTTATTTAAAGGTTACAAAAACGTTTCTTAAACGTTGTCCTAATTTTGTTTTCGCCCCAGAAAAAAAAGTTTAACGTTATTTGAATGTTTATTTTTACTATTCTAAGAATGTTAAAATGTCCAGATTTCTTGTCGTGATTGTAACATTATTTAAAGGGTTACAAAAACATTTCCTAGTTTTTAATGGGTTACAAATAAATTTTATGGTGTTATTAGATTTTATTAATGTTGTAAGGATATTTATGAGAATTTCTCAAAAAAACAGTACTTTGAGAATGTTTTGTCCTAACATTGATATAACGTTTAAAAAATGTTCCCTGTTAGCTGTGATGTCATCTGAGATTGCATGATGGGAAACAAACCTGTATTTGTACGTATTGTCATGTTAAGGCAGTGTCATCCAGTCCTAGTAATGAACAGCTCTTGTAAAGCCGATATGAGGGTCTGGAACAGGTCTGTTCTTGATAGACTCCCTCACTGGATGTTTCTGATGTTACAGTAGAAATGCAGAACTGTCGCGACACGTAACATATAGATCTTATATACGCTGAAAACAGCGCCGCGGGAGATTTACTGCTGGATTCCAGCGAGGCGACGGAGACTGTGCGTGTGATTTATGGTCACCTGTGCGCTTGAGGAGAGCTTGAGTTACGCTTCAGGCACAGACGAGAAGCCACGTGTTAGACAGATAGGATCTGACAGCCGCTGATGCTCCTGATGCTGACAGGAACAAATCTGTGGGATGGTGTCACCTGTCTGATTGTGAGATCTCTGTTACAGCTGCAGACGCTGAAGAACCAGCTTATGATTGTGTGATTTTTGTTTCTGTTTTACAGCTGCAGACGCTGACACCGAAGAACAAGACACACACCGGAAGACAACATCACCTGAAAGAAATATCACCGGAAAGACCAGCACCTGACGAGACCAGCACCCGAAAGAACCAGCACCTGAAGAAACAGCCCACCGCACCTGGAGCACCTGGAAATATTCACCTGAAGAAAACACCTGAAGGACCCAGCGGAGGATGGTGATGTGGCATGAGCTCAGCTGCTACTTATGCAGGTGAGACAAAAAAGACATTAAATTTAATAAAGCACTTTACACTGTTTTACCACACGAGTGAGGAGAGAGACGTGTACCTAAATTTTAAAGCTATTACCAAATCTAAATAAGATGAAATAAAATAAAATATAAATATTGGATGAAAAAACTTAAGGTTGCCTTGGCAACTAAATTAAATAATTTGACATACTAAAGTTACTGACTATATAATAATAATAAATAAAAACTAAAACTAAAGCCAGGGTTATTATAGTTAACTAAATCTACAATTAAACATATATTATTATATGGTGGTCAAATACACGGGCAAAGAAAAAAGGGTTTTTTAATTATAAAAACAATAAGGTTGTAATACTGCTCGCTTTTAAATTGTTGTTGCCCCCCCCCCCCACAACAAAAAAAAACTTAAAACGTTTTCTGGTTTGATTTAATTGCAATTTGCTTTGGTTTCTGAGCAAAAAATTACATCATCATACATATTTCCCATGTGATTGCAGAAGACACCCAGTAAAATGTATTCAGTGTAACAGTCTTGTCAGGGCAATTTACAACAAAAAATCAATTATGACCTCTTAAAGGATTATTACTTTCACCCCAATACTAAGCGTTGTAAATTTTCCATTTTTAAAATTCTCACTATCTAGGTTTTGCTCATTTGTCAGTAAGATTTTTTTAATCATTTAAAACACCATAAAATGTATAGCTCCCTTATTCTTTTCTATATTTTTAATAGTACAAGTCAGAAAAAGCATTGTTGTTGAATTTTTACATAAATATTGTGTTACACTGAATAGACAATGTAACATTATTTCAACCAAATTTTGACATTTTTATTCCTCCCCAAGTGATTGTTTAGACTTATTGAAACATTGTATTGAATTAGACACTTACTACATTTAATGTGCTTTCTATATGGACATTAAAATCAATTTTGTAAATTTCTTTAAGATGCGGCACATTCTTTATCGTCTTTGACATATATATCCTACTTGAAATAACATCAAATCATATATCAAAAAAACATTTTATTTCAGTTTGCCAAGACAAATCATTTTCCATTAAGTTGATGTACTAAAATAACTAAAACTAAAACTGAAAAAAAAAACAGAAAGATAGAAATTATAATAATAAATTACACAACAAAACACAACAGCCTACTAAAATTAAAATTAAAACCGAACGATGCAAAAATAAAAACTTATTCAAATGTGAGAAAAAAAATAACACTTAACGTAACCACTATTACAAATGATTTAATGGATTAAAACAATCCAGTATATTGAAATTACAGTCTGAAATAAACATAAAATCTTAGAGATATTAGATGGAAAAGCTATCTATAATAATGATTCTTCGGCACAAATCCAAACAGCCCTTGTCTTGCTGTGTGGTAAAATCACTGTAACGCACGGCCTTCAACTGGCATAATGGCAGTTTGACATCAGTGTTCAATATACGATTTTACATATATCAGAATAAACTGTTCTGTTAGTCAGTTGCATTAATAGAGAACTCGTGCATTCCTATAGATGTGTATTCATTCAGCAACTGCGTATAGTAATAAAAAGAATGACATGTGTTGTTTTTGTGTGTTAACAGAGCCTGAAGACACAGAACCCTGAGTCAGAGCTACACTGCTCATTTTTATACACGAGTGGTGTTCAGTTTCTTGCCTCACAAACAACATGCTTTAGCTGATGTTTAAGAAGTGATGTGGGTTCCTCAGACGCCGCGGCAGAAGATGCTGAAGAAACACCAGCAGGTGATCTGATTACACACTATAGCCTCTGAAAATAAAGCCGTCACACACCACAAACCAACACACAAAAAGCCGAGGCATTACTGTATAGGCACATATATACAACATATATTATGGCTATTATTAAAAACACAGGCCATTAAAAAACCTGACATTTTTAAAAGTGGAATGTAAAAAGTCATGGGTCTTTCTAAAAAGCTAATGTGGTCTGCCAGTATTTCTCAGCCCTCCAAAATATTTCATAGCCAGAAGGAAAGCTGCTCTTTCTGAACGCAATCTTTAATAAAATGATTTTTTTAAAATCGTTCAAATATCCCATGAAACCGTGAAGGCCTGGAAAAGTCATCAGAAATTCATCAGGATGGTGGGCTGGGAGAGCCTGTAATAATCATGTGGTTTGACTATGACATATTTTCCTCGGCTATTGCGTTCTGCCTGAGAAAACAGACGCAACAGATCAGACATTGCTGGCCTTGGCAACTCGACGAGTTAAGATGAACACTAAATTACTAACTGGAAATTAAAATAAAAGCTAAACATTTAACATAAAAATATTAAAAAATCATTCAGTATTTTATAAAAGGCTCAAATAAAATAAAATATAAATATTTATAAAAACTTAAACCTAAACAAAATTAGAAATTAGAAAGTGCCTTGGCAACTAAACACTGAAATAAATTTAAATAATATATTAAAAACTGAAGCATGTAAAAATACAAACTGAAACTGAACTGAAAACTAAAATGAGATTTTAAAAATATTAGGGTATTGGGATTTTATTTGTTTCTTTTATGTTATTTTATTTTAATGGGATGGTTAGGGTATGTTATTGTATTTGCTTATTTTGATTCACTAGGGGAGTTTATTTTAGTGTTATTTTATCATTTATTTTTTTATTTTATTGTTTTATTTGATTTTATTTTAGTATTTTATTGTATTGTTGATTTATTTTATTTTATTTTATTTATTTTATTTTATTTATTTATTTTATTTTATTTTGGTTTGTATTTTATTTTATTTTATTTTATTTTATTTTATTTCAAACCAAAAACCATAAATGATGCTTTGGCAATTAAAAAATAATTTGTTGAAATAAGTTGTTGGTTAAGAATTAAGTTACTAACTGGGGGGAATAAAAAACTAAAACTGAACTAATAACACTAAAATTATATAGACATATTCTAGAAATAAAATCATCTGCAGTAATATGAAATAAAGGCTGAAATAAAATATAAATATTAGATAAAAGAAAACCTGGATAACAAACTGATAATAGTTTAAGCTGACGCACAAAACATTACTAAGAAATTAATAAAAAACTAATATAAAAATGAAAATAAGTAGTAAAATACAAAAAACCTAATAAAAATTCGCAATAGCACACAAAAACAAAATAAAACTGACGATTTCTAATCGAAACTTGAAGTAATGAAAGTAAAAAATGCAGATGCAGTGTTTTGCTCTACAGCACTTGCTGGACGTTCACGTGTCACACAGACAGTCAGACTGCTGTTATCACACACACACACACACACACACACACACACACACACACACACACACACACACACAGACACACACACACACACAGACTGCTGACTCCTGCTTCAATGCGTTTGCTCCTTCAGCTGAAGAGAAACCTGCTGAAGCAGAAGCAGAAGAAGCAGCGGGCTCCTGAAGCAGGTAGAGATACTGAGACGTCTCTGATATCTTCACACTTGTGGCATTTTTCAAATGACTTTCTCAAAAAAAGCTATTCAGGTAATCATTCTCTTCCCAACTCCTCCTTATTTCACTTTCTACGCTTAAATGGGATGAGAAAGCATACTGCAGCGCTTTCGTGTGCTCGCTGGACTGTAAAGAGCTCAGTTCTTCAAATAAATGGCTGAATAATGAAGTTGCTTTTATATTAAAGCAAACTTACACCTGCATCAATTGAAATAGAGTCTAGATGGTCATTTATATGAACGAACTAACTCCAAAAGCATAAAAACTATTTATAAGATTTTGTATTGGAATTGGCATATGTAAAATTTCAACTTATTTGGATTACACAGCTTTCCTTACATAATACTTAATGTGACTACATAAATGAAACCGGTCAGATTTTGATGTAATTGTGTAATAATGCTGACGACAACAACTGTTTTACACCTATTATCACACATTTGTTTGAGAAAATTTCATATATCATAGCTCTATATAATGATATATTTGGCGTGTTCCCAGGTTACAGTCATAGTCTAACCAGTTTCAAACCTTTAAAACTGAATAACTGGTAAAGTTTCTCCCACTAACAGATTTATGCCTGATTCAGAGCCATTTGAATAAATGCATTTATTTTGAATAATATGGGTGATATTAACATTAAATCAAATAGATGCAAATAGTCTAATAATAAACTATAGCCATGGTTTCTGAAGTGAAATCTGATGCGTTTTTTCATTTATGTATCTGTGTTATTTTAGTTATTATTGAGATACTAGTATATGGTACTTTGTTTAATATTTTTGAATAAGATTTCAATTGTTAATTTTAGTTTAAGTTTTAGTCATTTTTCTCTGGCATTTTTTTATACATTTTTGTTGTTTTAAAATATGTCTATATAGTTTTTATTCAGTTTTTATTTCATTTTTAGTTATAGTACTATCAAAGATGATCACTAAATGAAAATAAGAACTATATTGCCAACCTGTAGCTTTAAGTTTTATATATTTTACTCTCATTCAGTTAAACATTTATTTTATTTAAAGATAAGATGTTTTAAAAAATGGTTTTAATTTTAGTTTTAGTTAACTACAAATAACAGTGTTATTGCTTATGACTGACAGAATATGCATCTGCAATCAATACTTTTATTAGTTTATGTTAAAACTTAGTTTATGTTATTCCAGATGCGTGGAGAGATTTATATGCAAATTCAAACAACCATAATCTGAAATTTAGGCCTAAAATCTTTTTGTGCCACAACCAGTATAATAACCGCCTGTATTCATGCAAACATGTGTATATTGGATCACGTGTTTGTTTGATTGATGGTTCTAGATGACGCCCGATGCAACTAAAACCAGGTACGCAGACTCACTTTTTTCTTTCAGTTTATATAATATCATGCTGTTAGTAAGATTATTCTGAAGGTTAACAGACACGGAACAACTTTGACTGTTCTAAGAGCGATTCCACCGGCTGAAGATCCTGAACAAGTCTGAAACACAGATTTTACTGTCTGCTTTATCTCACAGCTTGATTTCAGCAAGTCTGACCTCATCTATAATCTCTAGCTTTGCTTTTCGTTGCATAGAAACAACAGATTTTTATGAACAGCCTTGTTATTGCCACAGTTTAAACGCTCTAACGAAGTCAACATGTATAATGGACGTTCTATACAATATTCTTATATCACTCTTGTAAAAAAAAACAGGATTTTTATAAATATAGACGACATCGTCATGAACTTCATATGAAAACTATTTAATCCTATGAGTATACTCTGTTCTTACAGTTCGTGCATTGTTTTGCTGTTATAGTACATTTTACGGACACATTAAATGCCGTTCACTAGTCCTAAACACGAGGTACCCAAGCCGATTTAATGTCTTCAGGGTTGTGTTTCTTTGTCTCTCGTGGTTTTGAGGATCTGTGAATATATGTCCTCAGTTGCGAGTATAGCGTTTTCTACCACGTGAAGGATTAAAAATGCATCAAACCCACCTTTCTACAATACCAAAATGTATATTAACTCTTTCCAGAAGAGGATCTCGAGAAACTCTTTTGTTTTTGTCAAAATCAATGCCCGAAGAAGCGTCCAGATGATGCAGAAAACAGAGTAAGGCACAAGAGGGAAGCAGAAGCGGTAAAATGACTAATTCTGAAGCCGAAATCGCATCCTATCCTTTGAACAAATTGAAATAACTTGTTACTAACAAAAGGTCATAAATTTATTATAATATGCCAAATATAGAGAAAAGAATGCAATTCACAATTCACAATGGATTAATTTACCCAATTTTAGCGTTATCTATTTCTATGCGTGTTTTAGGTAGTGACCTTTTCACAGACTACTGCCATGTGTGCACAGTTATTACTATTGTAAATCAAGCGTGAGTTCAATTATATTATCATTTCTATCATGCACGTTTGTGTTCACGGTCATTCTGCCCCAGCAAAGAAGATTTCTTTTGTTCCCAGAAATAGTGAGAATTAATTGTGTATCGCGTTGGATCTAAACCCGACTTATACCTCACAGGAGTGAAGTAGTACAACACACTTACCATAATAAATAAAATAAATGGATAAGTTATTTTGTACTTTTGGGGGATTTTTTTTGGTTTACACTTTTACTACTAAATAATAGCTTGGACAATCTCTCATGATGCTGGTATGATGACCATATCACCTTGGGTTAAATCTTTTCTATCAGCTTGTTTTCTTTCAATCACAGCGCAAGGTTTTGTGTTTCTTTTAGGAGCTGTTGATCGTAGTTCCGTCCATTGATCTGGGCTCATGCCACCTTCAGATTTTTAGTTGAAAAAAAAAAACATATATTTAGAGCATTAATTTTGAAGTTCATGCAAAAAACTGCAGATTCAAAGAAACACAAACCTGTGTTAATCAGAAAGAAAAACAAGGTTGAGATAAAACCCCTGAATGCGACATTTGGTAATAATACGCAGCGCTATATAACAGATTGTACAAGCAATTTTTTGAAAACAACAGTGACTTATAACTAAATTTATGTACGGATTTTCAGCACAGAAAAGGGGTTTACAAATGTAATTTTAGATTTGTAACACTAATACTTTGTGTCTTGTATTACCTTTTGCTATGAAATTACAGGAAAAACCAGTGTTTTACTTAACAGAACAGCGAATCTGACATCTTTCTTTATTCTGACTCGAACGCAAATCAACATATTACTAACCTACTTCCTCCTTTTTGGAAAGTCATAGAAACACTTTGCTATTGGAGTGCAAAAAATTATATTAGGTTTCCGTTCACCGCTGACAAGCAGTTTTACAACCAACTGTGTGACTGTTTCTGAGTAGTAAAGCCCAGAAATGTGAAAAGAGTATTTCTATGATGATAAGCCCAGTCAGTGACACGTTTTAAATTAAACCACTGAACTCTATTGAAAATCACGTGAGCATCAAATCCTCTTTTTTCTGAGTCATTCCTGTGGAGAGACAAGAAAATCAAATCAACTGGACTGTTTAAGGCTCCTTGTGGGATGCTGGCTTCAGGTCGGGTGCACATGAAGGTTTGAAACAGAGCTCAGATCAGCGCTGGGTTGGTTTCTGGTGTCCAGTGACGATGAGTTTGTGTTGGTTTGTTTGTTTGTTTTGTTTTGGTTTGTTTGCAGGTGGCGTCTGCAGGGGAAGCAGAGAGCAGGTGCAGATACTGAAGCAGGTGCGTTCTCCTCGTGTAACTGAAACAATGTCACAAGTGAACATGGTCAATATAAAACTTATTCCAGGAAACAACAGGAAACTTAGTATCAGCGTTTGCTTTAATCCGCATGTGGTTAGAAAATAGCACGACTGAAAACAAAGGGACATATTATCTACTTTGGTTGGCTGGAATCTTACAAAACGTCGTCACAAAATGCCTGGGTTCACAAATCTCCTATTAATCAAAAGAAAGAAAATGGGTATTGTATTTATCAAAAAAATGAAGTCAGCATGTTAAATTTGTTTATACACTTGTGGTTGCCATTTGTATTTTTATATTTTACATTATTTTTTTTGTGCTGCATTAATCCCTATATTCGACCCTATGACTTATTTCCCTTTCTATTTTTTTATCTACTACCTAGCAAAAAAATAATATAAAAATAACATGAAATTAAATTTTAAATTATTGTATTTTTATTTATTATGTGCGGGAATTTGTAACATTGGTTGTTCGTGGTCATGATGGTGTTTTGTGAATTATTTTACAATAAAACAAAAATCATTTGTATTACAGCTATCTTAGAACATCTAAAAGATAAGATCTTTAACACGAAATAATAATTATAATAACTTATTACTAGATCAATCAGGAATTCAAAAATCTCTGTGAAGTCGTCATTAAACTAGCAGTAAATGGAGGACTATTGCGTGGAGCTGTACATACTATACTTTGGGTAGTCTGATGACAAATAAATATATAGTTAAAATGATTTGTTATTATCTGTGAAGATGTGACTGGGCATGTCTTTTGAACTGAGATTCACCTTAATATTTGGCCTTAGTTTTCTAGGACTAAACGTCACAAATGTTTGGGTGGTTTTCTAGACCTTTACTTGCTGTAACCAGAGGAGACCCTCGTGGAAAGCCTGAAGGGGCTTGTGGAAGGTCTGACGCTGACTATCTGTTCATTAATTAGAGATGCTGTTTTACTGTCTGTCACGTTCAGCTTTGTGTTTACATGTGCTTCTGTGTGTTTTCTTCCAGATATGTCTGCGCAGAATTGACTCTTTCTGATGCGTTCGGCGTAGAGAGAGCACGTCACAAAGCTTTAGGGCGTTTGTGTTTGTTTTTTGGTTGTGGCCAAGCCAGCAGCTGATTTTAAAATCTGGAATTACAAGCAGAACATAAAATGAATCCCGTGCTATTACAGTTAATACGTCAGTAGAGTTAATAATGAATGATACTTACATTTTTGAAATTATACTTACAAAATTTGAAATTTTGGTATTATTGGCATAACAATTTTCATAATTTTATTAAATAAGAAGCCTAAACTGTGAATTCGAAATTGTGATGTTGTAAACACAAACCCTTTTTTGTTAAAAAAGTCAAAATTAGGAGAATACGAAGGTAAAAATAAAAAAAATCTATCTGTGCCCCCGAGAGCAAGGACTTTGCAACATAACGAGCTTCACCAGCACTGAAACAGAGAATAAGCTCTGTTTCTTCTTGGCATTTTGATTGCATTTCAGTTGGCTCACAATGCATGACTTGAACTGGAAACAGAATGTAGTGGCTTGTGTCTGAACCTATACCGCACTCAGTTACTTGTTGGTATCACACACTTCATTTATTTAACTGCGCCTAGTTTTAAAAAGTTGAAACTGTCAATTTAAAAGAGATGATTAGTAATTTCAGCACAACATCTATGCAGTGACTCAGACGGTGTGTGCTACTAAAGAATAATAAATAAACACTAGCAACAGACGCTGTTTCATATGTCAGTTATCAATTTACTTTTACCGAAGAGAAGGCACAACCACAGTTCCGGGTATTTATTTTATTTCCATTTTTTAGTGCATGGCCATGAAACATGCAATATTATGTTTTCTAAAGCTGCTGTACAAATTCAACTTGATTCTAATTGAATGAAGTTTCCATATTGCAGTATAGAATCAATACATTTATAATGCAGCATATGTTAATTATATGCTTCTGCTTATTGTGCAAAAGACAAAATGGGGAGACAGACCGCTATTGCTTGTGTCGCAGAAAGTGCAGCACTTTGCTCTCATGTCATTTGGTCATATTTACATTATGTTTCATGTGTACTTTAATCTTAACGCCTTTAAAATATTATTATGTATTATTCTCAGGTTTGATAAAGTAAGTTGAGTCTGGCCTGAATTATAAAAAAAAAAAAAAAAAAAACTTGCTCAAGGTCTTAAAAACACTCAAAATGAAAACCTCAGTAGTTTTTTGTAAACAATTAAAAATTGTATATATTGTGAGTATATTAAATAGTATACATAATATAGGGTATATATACAATAATCACGGTTTGAATAAAAGGTGTAATCAGGTCTGGGCTTCTAGGCATCAAGAGATACTAATGCATAAAGCATTTCATGAAAATAAATAATAATAAAATAGTGTAGCGATTGATTATTTTCAGTACACTGGCTTAATATGTGCAGCAAAAAGCATCTAAAATAAACAAGGAAGTAATTGTATATTTTAAATATTACATAGCTACGGTTTTGCCAATATCTGTGTTTAATCCTGTTTGGTTCTCTCTGATTACAGCTTCGCGGTGCTGGAGCAGTTTCTGAGCGAGCGGTATCATATTCTCCACTTCTTACATGTTACATGTTTGTGAGAGAAAGGCAAAGTGCTTGAGTGTTCTGGGTGGATTCTTGTTGTTAGGGGATCGGGTGTGGTTACTAGGGTGTTGCTAGGAGTCATTAGAGGGTTCTGGGTGGTTGCTAGGTAGTTCTTAGGGGGATTCGATCGGTGGTTATTAGGGTGTTGCTAGGGGTCATTAGAGGGTTCTGGGTGGGTTGCTATGTAGTTCTTAGGGGATTCGTTGGTGGTTACTTAGGGTGTTGCTAGGAGTCATTATATGTGTTTCCTTTCTTTCTGGGTGGATTCTTCTTGTTATGGGGATTCGGGGTTGGTTACTTACGGTGTTGCTAGGAGTCCATTAGAGGGTTCTGGGTGGATCTTCTTGTTTGGGGATTTGGGGTGGTTACTAGGGTGTTGCTAGGAGTCCATTAGAGGGTGCTGGTGGATTTCTCTTGTTAGGGGTTTGGGGTGGTTCCTACGGGTGTTGCTCTTGGAGTCATTAGAAGGGTTCTTGGGTGGATTCGTTCTGTTAGGGGTTTGGGGTGGGATTACTAGGGTGTTGCTGGATGATTAGAGGGTTTCTGGGTGGATTCTTCTTGTTAGGGGTTTGGGCGTGGTTGTTTTTTTGTGTTGTTTATAAAACACCCTAGGGTGTGTGCTGGAGGATCATTAGAGGGTTATGGGTGGTTGCTATGTAGTTCTTAGGGTTTTTTTGGGGTGGTTACTAGGTTGTTGCTAGGTTCATTAGAGGGTTTCTTGTGGTTTGGCTACGGTACTTCTTAGGGGATTTGGGGTGTGGTTACTTATGGTGTTGCTAGGCTAGATATTAAAAGACATTAAGGTTCTGGGTGGTTGTTAGGTACTTTTCTTAGGGGATCTGGGGGTGGTGGACAGGGGGCGTGTTGCGAGTGCTGCACATTAGATGGTTTCTGGGTGGTGCTATGTAGTTTCTTAGGGGGTTTCTGGGAAGGTGGTTACTAGGTGTGTTTGCTAGATGACCTCAGTTAATGTTTTCGGGGTGGTTGGCTATGTAGTTCTTAGGGGGTTCGGTTTGGTTACTAGGGTGGTGCTAAGGAGTCATTAGGAGGGTTCTGGGGTTGCGCTATGTAGTTCCTTAAGGGCTTCGGGGTGGTAATTAGGGTGTTGCTACGCTAGGGGGATCATTAGAGGGTCTCTGTGGGTGGTTTGCTAGATTGTGTTCTTAAAGGGATTCGATTTGGTGGTAATTAGGTGCTGCTAGGGTAGTCATTAGGAGGTGTTCCGGGTGTTTGCTATGTAGTTCTTTTAGGGGAGTCGGAGGTGGTTTACCTAGGGTTTTGCTAGGAGACATTATATGGTTTCGGGTGGTTGTTGATATCTAGTTCTAGGGGGGTTCTCGGTGGGTTACTATGGTGTTGCTAGAAAGTCATTAGATGGTTGCTGGGTGGATTGTTGTTTGTTAAGCGGTTCGGGGTGGTTTACTGAGGGTGTTTGCCTGGGGTCCATTAGAGGGTTCTGGAGTAGTTGCCTAGGTAGCTGTTGGGAGGTTTATATGGTTACCTTCGCTACTTCACCCACACCCCCCACCACGTACAACACCACCTCAATTACCCACACTCGTCAGGTCTGAGTGTTGGCTCCGGCTCGGTTCCCTCCTTCCCAAGATTTACCCCCCCCCACGCTGTGAGATTTTTTTAAACCCCATTTTTTTTTTGACCAGCAGGTAAATCATATTTATAGGTCTACTTATAAGTACTAATTCTGTGTGGTAGTTGTTTGACACAAAACTTCCTAGAAACTGAGCACTAGTAAACCGGATGCTTGAACTGACAAAAAAAAAAAGAATAACACGATCATCATTTCCCCACCTGAGTTGAGCATCTGTAATACCTGCGCGTCCCCACCCAGTCCTAACCGACCACAAGAAGAATCTGCTCATTCCTTCCTTCTTCTGCTTCATGATGTTGCAGAACCAATACGGATCAGCTGCTAACCCGGTCCCGTTTGCTATTCTACGCAGGCAGGAAGACGTGCTGGGAAAATGCCGACCATGCCATGTTTATGGATTGACGTAATAAAAGCACAAACATTTTCTGACATGATCATCAACATTTTTCATGGAACAGAATAGAACTTACTATGGGTTTGGAGTGACACGGTTTGAAATAAAAAAAAATCATAATGTTACAAAAAACCCCAGACAAAATTACCCGATAAACTGTAAAAAGACGGATTCCATTAATTATGGGGAGAAAAAATAAAACATTTTTGGAATTATGCCATAAAAATCTAATTATGACATAATAAGTCTAACATCATGAATAGACTTGAGTTATAAACAAACTTTTTTTGTGTTGACAAGTCAAAATTATTTACATAAATTAAAATTGATGAGGTTTTAAATAGTAGATAAAAGTCAACAGTATAACAAAATGTCAACTATATAGAGAAGTAAAAAAATGTAATTATGAGAAAATCGAAATTATGGACACAAACATCATATGAGATTGACAAATGTGAACAAAAATGTCATAATTCATTAAAAAAAAATTCTAACATGATGAAAAATACTCTGGTTTTGCTACATGTTCATAATAAAAGTTTTAAATATAGGTTAAAAAATCTCAACAGTAAAGAATTTTTTAGAGGAGGAAAAAAAATCTAGATTTGAAATACTAAAAAAGATTAATTCGAAATATATGACAAAATGTCAGTTCTTGAGATCAGAAAAAACAAAAATTGGACATGTACAAAGTCATAATTTTGAGAAAAACGTAGGAAATCTCAAAGCAAACTTATGACATAAACTGCCATAATTATGAAACATTAAAGTCTTAATTATGAAACAGGCGTTTAGAGATTAACATGATTAAACAAAACATTATGACCTAACTATCACGCTTAAAATGTTTTATGAAATAAAGGACATACAAGAGTAATTTAGATTAGAATCAAACTTTATTGTCAGTGCAGTTAAATCTAAATCTAAATCTACATGACCCTTTACTCATATCCTTTCTTCCATAAAGCATGCTAGATTAGAATAGATGGGTGAATATTGTTTGGCGCTATTTTGTTTCTCCTTTAAAGTCACTTTAAAATATTCTAAATGTAGGAACTGCAGAATGGAGGGACACGAGTGGGTAAATGAATTACCAGGATATAATCAGGGTTCATTTTTATCCAAGCTATGTCCTACTCCTGGTTCTTTATGTGTCACTAGTAAATAAACTCCTGTTGAGCGTATTATGTTTTCTGAACCGGGCAGCACTTTCCCCCCGCTCTCTTTCATCACTTGCATGATCTGTAAGGTCAGGGTTCGGTCTAACTGCCTGTCGCCTGTTCGCCTCCGTAGTTATGTCATAATATTGACTTTTTTGTCATAATGGAATCTTAACCCTCAGTTATGACTTAGTATTTTTTATATTTTTTCCATAATTTAGGACTTTTTATTTCTCATAATTGGTATTTCATTAGATTAATTTAAAACAAGTTTAATAAGAGATTCTTTTGTCAATTATGATTTATCAAATTATTATAATTATTATTATTATTATTATTTTTTTTTTTATGTGGCAGAAATAGGCTCCAATATAAAACCCTGAAGTTGGTTACCAGGATTATAATACTGTCCCCCCCCCCCCCCCCAGCTAGTGGACCGTTATCTGAATCCTCTTGTTTCGTTTTATTCACTGATATTATAAAAAAAATAAACAGGGATTTTAAACAACTGATATGTGTTTGTGACTTTAGTGAACACATGAAGCAAGAAGAGGGAAAATGAGCAGATCTTTGTGTCTGATTGTGTTTAATTCACTGGTGCGTGTTAAGTCAAGCATCACTGTTACTAGGCTCAGTGTTATTGGTGTTTTTGTTCAAAACACTAAGCAATCACTATTTAATAAGTGACCCAAATATTTTCACCTGCTGACAATAACAACATGTTAAAAAATCCCACAGACTTGCTTTCAAGGAGGGGACCCGAGCCACATCTACCTACCTGAAGATCAGGAGACATTGTGAATCTAACAACATGAAGTGAATAACGTTACAAATCGTGTGTCAGGTTTTCCCAATGCATATAATTATCTATATGTGTTTTCCGAATGTCATACAGTGGTAGGCTTATTTTAAAAAATGAATTTAAAAGATAAAAGAAAAAAAAAGAAATAGGGAGAATACATACTTAATGAAGAGTAATTGCAATTATTGAATAATTTTTTAATATATAATCAACAAAAAAGTAACTTGTAGTCTAATTACGAGTAATTTATAATGCAATCTAATTACACGTACTTTTCCTAAAATTTTTGGAATATGATTACGTAATCCAGATACTATACTACCCCACCCTCACGTCATGCTTGCAAACTAACGGACCTAGAAATTCCTAGAAACCACCCAGAACGCCCTCGCATCTCCCTAAGCAACCACCCAGAACTCACTAGCAGATCCATAGGAAACCACCCAGAACTCCCTAAACAACTCCTAGCAACCACCCAGAACTCCCTAGCAAACACTTCAGACTTCCCTAGCAAACCACCTAGACCCCCATAACAACTTGCTAGCAACCACTCACACGCACTAGCAATTTCCCAGTAAACACACAGAACTACCTCCACAGCTCCCTGGCACCCCCACAGAACTCCCTAACAACTCCCTAGCAACCACCCAGAACTCCCTAGCAACTACCTAATGACCAACAGAACTCCCTAACAACTCCCTGGCAACCACTTCAGAACGCCCTAACAACTCCCTAGCCAACCACCCAGAACACTCGAGAGGTGACCATATATCCAACATAGTGACAACGAATGTGAATACCTCTGCTTTGACTTGTTGACCTGGTGGGGTGGTTCGTGTTGTCAGACAGTGGATCTGGTACGGTTGTTGGTGTTGTTTGTGGGATTGCGAAGTGAGCAGCTGTTGGTGCCATAATCGGGATACTTAGACCTACCAGAAGAAGAGAAAACTGTGCCTCAAGGTCCGAGAGGTGTGTCCGCTCTGCTTGCGATGCTCTAGACACATTCAGATGTGATCAGTAAAACACAGTCCCATAAATTTACATGTGCTGCACCCCCCATGATTTATATATATGTAAATCTAAAACACTAACAGTCTAACATCACAACACGGAGAGTTGTGCTGTTTCTGGGCCCATCAAATGTCTTTTCTACTTGGTCTCAACATAACATTTGCTTAACCAATAATGTGGAAGTTTGGAGCAGATGAGCTCTAATAGTTAAGGAAACCTGTTTGAAAACAGTTCATACTGTATGTTCATGCATCACACACTCTGAATGAAAATCATTAATCTTTGTTATTTTGTTTGGATGCCACTAGTGGCTAGGGATGGGGACTCTTTCCAAAATCCATAATATCAATATCATGATCATAACATCCATACACTTAATTATCCACTTAAGCATGTAACTGACACCCTTTATGTAAATAACCAAACCCGGATTCCAAAAAGTTGGGACACTGTACAAATTGTGAGTAAAAAAGGAATGGAATAATTTAAAAATCTCATAAACTTATATATTTTATTCACAAGAATGGAATACAGATAACATATCAAATGTTGGAAGTGCGACATTTTTGAAATGTCATGGCCAAAATATGGCTCATTTTGGATTTCATTGAGAGCTACAACTTCCATAAAAAAGTTGGGACATGGTAGCAAGAGAAAGAGGCGCGGACAAAGTTTAAATGTACATATAAGAACAGCTGGAGGACCAACTTGACAACTTATTAGGTTCAATTGGCAACATTTGCAGGTGGGTATATAAAAAGAGCCTCTCAGAGTGGCAGTGTTCTCTCAAGAAGTCAGATGGGCAGAGGATCACCAAGTTTCCCCCAATGCTGCGTGCGCAAAAATAGTGGAAGCAATATCAGAAACGGAGTTTCTCACAGAGGAAAAATTGCAAATGAAGTTTGAGTTATCATTCATCTTACAGTGCATAATATCATCCAAAGTTCAGAGAATCAATAAGCAGGAATGCTACCTGTAATGGAAAGTCAGACACATGGGGCTCAGGAATACTTCCAGCAAAAAACATTGTCGGTGAACACCAATCCACCGTGCCATTCGCCGTTGCCGGGCTAAAACTCTATAGGTCAAAAAAGAAGCCATATCTAAACATGATCCAGAAGCGCAGGCGTTTTTTCTCTGGGCCAAGGCTCATTTAAAATGGATGTGGGCAAAGTGAAAAAACTGTTCTGTGGTCAGCACGAATCAAAATTTGAAGTTCTTTTGGAAAACTGGGACGGTCACGGTCATGCCGGACTACAAGAGGACAAGGATACAACACCAAGTTGTTATCAGCGCTTCAGTTCAGAAGCCTGCATCTCTGATGGTATGGGGTGGCATGAGTGCGTGTGGCATGGCAGCTTACACATCTGGAAGGCACCATCATGCTGAAAGGTATCTTCCAAGTTTTCTAGAACAACATATGCTCCCATCCAGACGTCAATCTCTTTCAGGGAAGACCTTGCATTTTCCACCATGACAATGACAGACCACATAGTGCATCAATTACAGCATCATGGCTGGTGTAGAAGAAGGATACGGGGGTACTTGAAATGGCCAGCCTGCAGTCCAGATCTTTCACCCATAGAAATAAAACATTTGGTGCAATCATAAAGAGGAAGATGCCACAAAGAAGACCTAAGACAGTTGAGCAACTAGAAGCCTGTATTAGACAAGAATGGGACAAACATTCCTATTCCTAAACTGAGAGACTGTGTCTCCTCTGTCCCCAGACGTTTGCAGACTGTTATAAAAAGGAAGAGGGGGATGCCACACAGTGGTAAACATGGCCTTGTCCCAACTTTTTTGAGATGTGGATGATGCCGTGAATTTTTAAAAAAACTTATTTTTTTCGGGCCCTTAAAATGATACATTTTCTCAGTTTAAACATTTGATATGTCATCTATGTTGTGTATTCTGAATAAAATATTGAAATTTGAAACTTCCACATCAGGGTTTGCATTCTGTTCTTATTCACAATTTGTACAGTGTCCCAACTTTTTTTGGAATCGGGTTTGTACTTGCCCAGACGCACATTTTGAGATTTTTTGGTATATTTGACCATTTATGCATGTACCGTGGGTATAGAAAAGAATAACCCCCCTTAAAAATAATCACATTTTGTTGCTTTGCAGCCTGAAATGCAGATGGACACAGTTTTTTTTTTATATCCAGCAATATTTTCTCAATGCAACTTATAAGATCCAAGTGAAAGATATAACACCAGTGTGTCAGAAAAAAAAATAAAACCCAAACAGATAAAGTCACCAAATAGTAGACCAAGTAAAAGTCATAGAGAAAGCCAGGCGCAGTATGGTAACTGTGGAGCGTTGAGAAACATATGCTATTTGTCTTCAGTGGTGAATCCAGAGAGTGCCAAAGAGAGAACGGCACACAGAACCCTGAGGGTGAGCCATTCACCTGCTCGTTTTCACCTTGAAATCATGGTTTTCTTTGATATTTATGTATTTGTATGGCACTTGATGGACTTTGTATGGCCATAAACAGGTGCTTCTCAACTGGTGGGTCTCAGATCTGCTCAGCAAGGAGAACTGTGATGAAAGCAAATAATGAAATACAACTATTTCTGCAGAATTTGGACAACAAAATAGACTTCCAAATTCTTTAAAAGGGAGAAATTACATTCTGTTTGTATGCATTCTTAGAAGGGGAAACACTGGCCATATCTTTTGCTGCTGATGTCACCGCTAACTACCCAGCAACCACCCAGAACCCCCTTAGCAATTACCTAGTCAACACCCTAGTAACAAATCAGAACCTCCAAACAACTACCTAGCAACCACCCAGGACCTTTAATGATTATCCTAGCCAACACCCTCGTAACCACTCATAAACCCCCAGGGCGGTAACTACCTAGCAACCACCCAGAACCCCTTAACTGATCTACCTAACAACACCCTAGTAACCACACAGAACAACCCCCTAGTAACCACTCAAAAAACTCCAACAACTACCTAGTGACCACCCAGAACCCCTTAATGATTACCTAGCAACCCCCTAGTAACCACACAGAACCTCAACAACTACCTAGCAACCCCCAGAACCCCTAATGATGTGAGACCTAGCAAACACCATAGTGACCACTCAGAACCCCAAATCTATCTAGCAAACACAAAATAACCCATTAGCAACTACCTAGCAACACCCTAGCAACCAACCAGAACCCCTTGACAAATATTTAGTAATCATCCAAAACCCTGTAATGACTTCCTAGCAGCCACCTAGTATACACATCCTCTAACAACTTTGTAAAGACCACTCAGAAACCTCTAATGACTACCTAGCAACACCCTAGTAACCCCTCAGAACCTCCAAAACAACTACCTAGCAACCACCCAGAACCCCTTGACAAAAACTATTTAGTACTCACCCCAAAACCCTGTACATGGACTACCTAGCAGCAGACCTAGAAACACACCCTCTAACAACTACGTAAAGACCACTCAGAAACTTCTAATGACTACCTAGGCAACACCCTTAGTAACCACTCAGAACCTCAAACAACACTCTAGCAACCAACCAGAACCCCTTGGACAACTATTTAGTAATCACCCAAAAACCCGTAATGACTACCTAGCAGCCACCCTAGAAAAACACACTCTCTAACAACTTTGTAAAGACCACTCAGAAACCCTCTAAATGACTACCTATCAACATCCATCCTAGTAACCACTCAGAACCTCCAAACAACTACCTAGCAAACCACCAGAACCCCTTGACAACTATTTAGTACTCACCCAAATCCCTGATAATGACTACCTAGCAGCCACCTAGAAACACACCCTCTAACAACTACGTAAAGACCACTCAGAAACCTCTAATGACTACCTAGCAACACCCTAGTAACCTCCAACAACACTCTAGCAACCAAACCAGAAACCCTTGACAACTATTTATTTAGTAATCACCCAAAACCCCGTAATGACTACCTAGCAGCCACCTAGAAACACAACCTCTAACAACTACGTAAAGACCACTCAGAAACCTCTAATGACTACCTAGCAACACCCTAATAACCACCCAACAACACCCTAGCAACCAACCAGAACTCCTTGAGAACTATTAGTAATCCACCCAAAACCCTGTAATGACTACCTAGCAAACACCCTAGTAACCACTCAGAACCTCCAACAACTACCTAGCAAACCACCCTGAACCCCTTAACGATTACCTAGCAACACCTATTAACCACTCAGAACCTCCAAACCCCAACACCTAGCCAACCCAACCAGAACCCCAACCATGTTTGATCTTCACCTAAAAAACAAGGCCTGTTCAGTTCGTGATAATATTAACAGAATTCAGTGCTTGATTATAAAGAACATCTTGTTTTTTTTATACAACGAATAAAACAATTCCCAGTACTGTGCTGGTCGACATGTGATGTCCAGCGTGTCCCTGAAGGGAAACCAGAAGCACAGTCATAAACTACAGTCACATGATACTGATGTAAACGTCTTACTGTATTTTTTTGACATGGATGTTTATTTGGTTTTTCATATGCAGTTTTAAGCACCCTACTGAAAGTCATATGAACACGCCCCTGCAGCCGGCAGTGAACTTGCGTGAAAGCTACTGTGAACTGCTTTACATGGGAGCAGGACGTTGTAACTACCCACATCTTGAGAACCGGATGAACTTCACAAAACACATTCACCAGTACAGAAAGTCAGCACAAATATCATTTCTACAACACTCACTCTGAGTTCCTGACGCACATTAAGTCCTTTTTCATAATATCTCCTCTTCCTACTGCTTCGACTACAGTTCTAAACTAGGCACATAGGACTGTTAATAATACATGTTTTGAATGTAATGTCACATCGTTTGAGTGGAACGGGATGTGTGCGTGTATGCATGTGTAAGTCGACAGCCTTTTGGTAGAGGCATTTCATTTCGTTACTTTAAAAAATGTCCGTTTGGTTTTCATTACTGTTCATTGATCGCAGTTTTGTTTGATGTCAAATTGTTGCCTCTGATTCATAAAAGAGCAAATCTCACAATGTGGAATGATTCAAATTGTATTGTCTGACCAAACAGAATTCATAGGAATGTTTCTTTCTAGTTTTTTGTTTTGTTTAAAAATTTCTGTAAATAATTGTTGCGTTTGCAATAAAGAGTGGTTACATTTAAAAGGACGTTACACATTTAAATTGCACAGTTTCATAATGCAAACGAAAAAAAAAAAAAACAGAATTGCAAAATAAATTAAACAAGCTGAATCATGCTAGAACCATGCTAACAAGAATGGTAGCAAAATGCTAATCATGCTAGAACACAGGGCTAGCATCAATATATCGATCTATCTATCTAAATTTTCCAAACTTCAATCTTTTACAACTGCTTTAAACTTTCAGGCTTGATTTTCTCAAGCCAACCTAAAGTTTGTCTTCATGGATTTGTAGTTTTAGCTGTACATAATCAAACAATATAATATATATTGAATATGAATGTACATAAATATATAATAATGCTATTAATAATACTAATAATAATAACAATAATTTACATTGTGATATAATACAAATTATATTATTCCATGATACAGCGCAATATATATATATATATATATATATATATATATATATATGTATGTGTGTTGTATGTGTGTATATATATATATATATATAATATATATAAATCATACATTTATACAATAAATGATTGTTGTTTTTAATTTAATTAATACACAACAAACATTCATTTTAAATGCATAATATTATATTAAATGATACAGAGCAATTTAATATATACTTTAGATAACAATAATTGGTCTAGTCAATCAATGATATTTTATTAAATTATTCAAAACAATATATATATACATTTATATTTAGATTATACCAATATAATATTTATTAAATATAAAATTATATATATATATATATATATATATATATATATATATATATATATATATAATGTAAATTATTATTATTATTACTGTTGTTATTACTTCTAATAAATTTGCATTGCGGTATAATAATCTTAATAATAATATTAATAAATGTTCAAGAGAAATATTCATTAAATATTTGTGCAAATAATCATGCACACGTTTAAAACGGACGTTTGAGTTGTGCAGAAGCAGCTTTTCCAGGCAAACAAACTGTAGAAACAGATACAAATGACTCTTTGTTTGAATCTACCGTAGAGTCTCTGCTGTACGCGGACGCGCTTTAATAAAACACACTCTGCTTGAAATAAAACAACCAAACATTCAACCACACAGACCAGTGTCGGACCAAATGTGTTGATTCTCTTCAAATCAGACAATAACACACACACAGAGTGAGCTGGTTTGGCTCGGTAATTAATATAAATATATATAATGTAAATTATTATTATTACTGCTGTTATTACTTCTAATAACATTTAATTTATATTGTGGTATAAGATAATAACAATTATAATATTATTATTAAAATGTTAAAGAGCAATATTAATATTTGTGCATAAATGATCATTGCCACACGTGCGTCTGTACGTGAGTGTTCACGGTAAGCGCGCTCACACAGCAGGTACAGTAGGAATGTGGATATTATCCCGTCAGCAGAGGGACAGTGAATGGGAGTCCTGTCGCGAATCGGGGGAAACGGATACTTTAGGGAAAGGTAAGCACATAAAACAGCCCCAAAAAGAGAGTTTGAGCTGATCTGCGGGCTTCTGCAGAGAGAGCGAGAGAGAGAGAGAGAGAGAGAGAGAGAGAGAGAGCAGCAGCACTGCGCTTGCGTCTGTGATCCTGCTGATAATAAATCAATCACTGAATCAGCTGAGGGTCAAACTCCTCTGGTTCCCACAGCACGAGCCACTTCCGTGTTTTCCTGCTTCTTCAAATCTGGACATGTAATCATCTCAACTTGCGCTTCAGAGGAACATGCTGCGTGGAAAACAGGAGCTTGAGGTCGGTGTATCTGCAGATTTCATAACGATATTAATCATGACAGCAGCTACAGAAACTAACAAGTTTAATGCAGGCTGGAGGAGTGGGCGTGGCGAACGATTCGGGGGCGTGGATAAAGCTCTTTTCTGATTGGTTAGGGTTACTTATCCCAGGTCTGCTGTGCTTGTGAAGGTTCTTCGCTGGTTTTGCTGGTTCTTCCTTCAGTCCAGTTCATATGTGACCGGAGCCTGATCATGATTCCAGACCCAACTTCGTCCTGATGATGGTGGAACGACTGGGCATTGGAGACATATCGGTTGCTATGGAAACGACACCATCAGGTGAATCACTGACACACCTAAAATAATAATTGATTTTAACATGAAGATCCTGTTACCATCGTGTTGTTTCAGACCCGTATTGATCCATTGAAAGGAGAATTTCTGAAGAAACTTCATGCAACTAGAGATTTCTACAAATATAGTATATTATTTTATTATTATTATTATTATATTTTTTTTTGTGGTGCAAGTGCCAAATTACCTTTAAGGAAAACTGGTTTTATTAAGTACAGTTATATTGTTGCTTTTCGACAAAATAAAAACCGCCAAATAATTAGATTTTAAAAATTAAGTAATATGATTATGCATATTTTAGTGTCATATTAATAAAATGCAATGTGTTTGCTTTTCATGCAACTCTTTTCTAGAAAACAACATTATAGTTTTTTATGGATGCAGAGCATTTTTTAAGGTTAAGGAAATAAGCTATTAAATATAGTTTTATTTTTTGCTTTTTTGACAAAATAATAAATGTAAATTAATTAGATTGATAAATTTAAAAATGACAAATTCTGTTATAATACTAATTAAAATACAATAGAATAAATTGCTGTAAAAATTGAATAATTGTGCAACACAATATGCAAAGTAAGTTATTTACTTTACATGTTAACACAGTAGTGTGATCTGTTATTTATCAGCCCCTGTTATGAAAAGGAAAAAAAAACAAGGGTCAGATTGATTATTAAAACAAATCTCTGCTCTTTTTCTATTCAGCCCATTCATAGTGACCAAGTCTGTCAAACTCCTAAGAGGACAGAAAAAACATTTACATTTATGCATTGACTTTTAACCAAAGTGACTTTTGATTGACATTTGATCGGTTCATGCATTCCCTGGGAATCGAAACCCATGACCCTCGGTGTTGCAAACGCCATAATCTGCTGTATGAGCTTCTGGAAAAAATCCTCTTAGATAAATGCCAGCACACGGGTCTGAAAGAGGCTCAGCTGCTGGATTAATCAGTGACCGTCCCTCTGTGTTTGAAGCACACCAAACATCGATGGTCTGGCGGCAGACGGAGTGAGACTGACTCAGCACCTCGCCGCCGCTCCTCTCTGTACTCCCAGCAGAAACCGCCTTCATGACGGGACGCTACGCTCTGCGCGCCGGTGAGACTTCATCCAGTCCCTCTCTCAAACACAGCACGGATGGATGAAAAATGACATGCAATGAAGTACTTTACAGTGCTTCTGTCTCCTGTCTTGTTCTCCAGTACAAATATCTAAACATTCATATACAAATATTATTAAAACCTTATGTCAGTTCATATTTTAGTGAAGTATTGCATCAAAAAAAACAATTAGAGTGTAAATGTTGTACTTCTCAAAAGATATAATGTAATTGTATGAACCTTTATCACAATATATCTTTGAATATCATTTTTTTTTTGACAATATATGTGTGGGCAGTTTTTGTCAATTACACTACAAAAAAAAATATAAATAATAATAATAATAATTTCATGCTCTTCCTCAGTATTTTCTGTCTTGTTTTTCCAGTACAAAGCTTAAAACATTTTTAAATCAAGACATTTACTGGAGAAGCACAATGACTTAAAGTCTTGAACATCTTTGAAAATTGTAATTTTAAAAAAAATTAAGTGAGTCTTATAGTATCTGCTTATGGAGTCAGAAATATAAATGTATCATTTTTCGCATTTGTTCTTATTTTAAGCAATAAAACTCACTTCATTTTGATACTTTTTTTTTTTTTTTTTCAGAAAACAAGACTCAGGTTTCTTAATGTGATTTTCCTTCTCCAGTAAATGTGTCTTGATTTGAAATGTTTTAAATATTTGTACCAGAAAACAAGACAAAACATTGAGGAAGAACTTTTTTTTTTTTTGTAGTTCTGTCTGTCCAAAAAAAGGACAAAACTGCCCCAAAAATATAAGAAAAAAAAATTAGAAATTGCGTTATATATATATTGGATATAGGTTCATAAAAATAATATTATATTATATCCAAGCAGTAAGAGTATACACTGAAAGTAAATATTTTTATGCAATATTCATGCAAAATTCACTAAAATACTTAGAAAAGAACTGACATAAGATAAAGACACTTCACACTAAGCAAGACAGCTATTCATTTTTATATATTTTTAAATTAATAGTAAGTCCACAATGATAACGAACAACTGAATGAATGAAGGATAAAAAACATGACAGTGAATCAGAATCCTCGACTTTATAAAGCTTGAGCGTTTAAAAAGAGGCAGAGATGCAACTACACTGCCGTGCAAACCGATTGGGATCTGGTATGATTTTTATTCTTTTCAAAGAAGTCTCTTCTGCTCAGGAAGGCTGCATTTTTATATTGATCCAAAAATACTGAAAAAAAAACTTCAAACTGTGTGAAATATTATTGCAATTTAAAATAAACAGTGTTCTATTTTAATACACTTTAAAATATAATTTATTTCTGTGATGTGCAGCTGTATTTTCAGCATCATTACTCCAGTCTTCAGTGTCACATGATCTTCAGAAATCATTCTAATATGATTTATCATCAATGTTAGAAACAGTTTTTGTTGCTTTTTTTTTTGGAACCTGTGATACTTTTTTCAGGGATTCTTGATGAATAAAAAGTTAAAAAAGAACCGCATTTATTCAAAATAGAAATCTTTTTGTAACAATGGTAGTCCTTTTAATGTCACTTTTTATCAGTTTAACACATCTTTGCTGAATTAAAGTAAGAATTTATTTCAAACATAGAAAGAAAAACATCAGCTGACCCCAAATCTTCTAAACAGTAGTGTATATTGTTAGACAAAGATGTTTCCTTTTTGAATAAATGCTGTTCTTTTATAACTTTTTATTCATCAAAAAAATCTGGAAAAAAAATATCACAGGTTCCAAAATTTTATTCATCAAAAAAAAAAAGGTTTTCTAACAATGCTAATAAATCATCATATTAGAATGATTTCTGAAGAGATCAAAATGTATCACTGAAGATGGAGTAATGATGCTGAAAATACAGCTGCGCATCACAGAAATAAATTACATTTTAACATAGATTCACACAGAAAATGGCTGTTTTAAATTGTAATAATATTTCACAATTTTACAGTCTTCTGTATTTTTGATCAAGACTTGGTGAGCAGAGAAGAGACTTCTTTTAAAAACATTACGGATCTCAAACTTTTAAACAGTAGTGTATAATAAACAGATGTTATGGTCAATGGTGTGGATGCGATATATTAATCCTGATCGTGTTTGGTGTGGGAAGGGCCTTTAATGTCTATCACCAGGCCAATAAATCATGAGATAAGCAGCTTGTTGTGTGTTCGTCTCTGTTTTATCAGTCTGTGTCTGTGTCTGTCTGTGGATGTGAAGGTCGGGCAGCACAGGCAGAGTTCAGGTGATTCTGTTTCTTGCTGGATCTGGAGGACTTTACCGAATGAAACCACCTTCGCCAAACTTCTGCAGAAGCGGGGTTTACACCACCGGCATTGTGGGTAAGACTGAATCAGTCACAGAGATGTACAGTCAAGTCACGCTTTATACAAACAGCTCATTCGAAGAAGCAGCTTCACAGTGATGAACAGGAGAATCAAACAACGAGGCTGATTTCAAAATTCTGCTGTAAAGCTCGAGTCAGAAATGTTAGAAATGATAGCATGCATAAAGAAAAACCACTTGGGGGGAAGGGACAGATCACTCAAAAAAGATCATATACTCACCCGCATGTTGTTCACAAAACAGTGGAAGTGACATTTGAAGAAACTTTGGGAACCAAACTCTGGGACACTGGAGCTTACTGACTGTCCAAAAAAACAAAACAATATTTCTGTTAAAAGATCTTCTTTGGTGTTCCACAGATGAAAGTGTGTTATTTTAATTTCAATGGGATATACTATTAGAGGTTTTCTTCATATTTTTATTTTACTTTATTTATTTCCACAGATAAAAAAGTGTGTTATTTTAATATCATAAATATACTGGTGTAGTTTTTATTGATATTTTACATTTTGATGTATTTGTTTTTTTACATTACACATTTTGTATTATTATCTTTATGTTAATGGTGATTTTAGTTACAATTTTGGTGGTTTTTAAATTTGTTTTTTTCCCCAAAGTTTTTTTTTTAAATGTCTGTATTATTTGTATTTATTTCTGTTTAAGTTATTGTAGTACTTTAAGTTAAACTAAATGAAAAATGAGACATTTTTTACATATTTTACATGTTAATAATTAAATAATAATATGTTTTTTTTTTTTAACTGCTTTAGATGTGTTAATTAACAATAATAACCCTTGAACGAAAGTCATTTGGGTTTGGGAACGACAACACGGGCAGAGTAAAATTATTCCAGAATGGCTATTTTTAGGTGACGACGACGTTAAGAGATATTTTGCATTGAGACATTATTTTCCATTGCAAAGTAAGCACATTTCCCTCCGCATTCATACAGGTAGTTCATGAGTACCGTCTCATTTGGTTTTATGATCTCTAAGGTTAATCATGCTCCCTTGGAAAAACCTCCATTCGAATGCTGTTACTTTCAGTTCAAGAAGGAGACGGGTAAATATATAAGCATGTAATTTTTTACAGGTGTCGATTGTCTTTCCATTTCTTTTTTTTTTTTTTTGCTTTTAGAGCAGGTACATTAGACAAAAACTATAGGGAAGACGACATAAAAGTACAAAACAAAATTTATGAAAACAACAAATAATAAAAAACACAAAAAAATAGGTTTACACACGGATATGCGGAAGTGTGCTGTGCAGTATGTATGTAAATATCTATTTAGAATAGAATTTTTGAACGCAGGGAGATAGAAGGAAAAATAAATTTTTCTATTAATTTATTCAACAAAATTTTATAATTTCTATAAAAACAAAATAAAAAACTAAAAAAATTATTTATTAATTTAATATTTTATATATAAAAAAATAAAACTATTTTTTTTTATTATTTTTTATTTAAGTTTATTATTATATTTTATTACATAGACTGACATTTTAATTATTTATTTTTAATACAATAATTTTTTTTTTATGTATTAATATTTTTTTTTTAAATTATTGTAAAAAAATTATTCAATTACTCTTTTTTTTTTCATAATTTTTTTTTTTTTTTTTATTTTTTGTACATTTTTAATAGTCATTATATCCACAATTTAAAAATTGTTATTAAATTAAAATTATAATATAATCCAAAAATACAAATAAAATTTTATAATATTAATAAAAAAATAATAAAAACGAATTTATATATTTTTTTTATATATTCGTTATATATGAAAAAAAAAAAACTATTTATTTTGTAGATAAAAAATACACAAAAAAAAAATATTTTATATTTACTTTAATTATATTAAAATATACAAAAAAAAAAAATTTTATACAATCTATTAATTTTTTTTTTTTTTTTATAATATTCATAATTTTCATATTTTAATATTAATTTATTTTTTTAATTTATTATTGACAAAAAAACTATAACGAGGGAAAGATAAAGCAATCAATATAATAAGCATAACAGCGGGGAAATACGGAAAAATATAAAAAGAAAATCAATTATGAGAAAATCAAAAACTGAGGGGGATTAAGGAAGTAAAAGAAAAGAAGGCAAAAAGAAACATAACTAAATATGCACAGAAAATAAGAAATTAAATTAATTGAATAATACACACCGAAATAAATAAATAAAGAACACAACAATAGTAAGTAAAAACTACACTAACTAACATTAAAAAAAACAAATTATAATAAATAAATAAAACCGCAAAATAAATAAATAAATCCCAAATAAATAAATAAACTACATTGTGTTCGCTCTTCAGGTAAGTGGCCATGGGGTGTGACAACTGTTGTGAGAGCAGGACCGATCACTGCCATCACACCAACAATCACGGCTCCAACGATTTTCTTACGGGCTCCCTTCAACCAACTTCAATGAATGCTGCAAGCCCGGAGCAGGGGGAAAAGGCGTCCTGGTGGAGTGCAGGAAGACGCTGTGGAAGATATCTTGTGCTGCTGACCATGGCCTCTCTCACGCTGCTCGCGGCACCGAGCCTCGGGTTCTTGCTGCGGGTTCAGCTGGACGCTCGCTGGCGTTTCTGGTACGTCTATGTCTATGCTGAGCTTCCGCCTGTGGTTCGTGCGTTTGAACTCATGCGGACCTGGAACTGCCATCAATCATGAGGAAAACGGCGAGGGGTGGTGGAGCAGCCCCTGAAGATCGTGGAGACGCTGAACGCCAGGTGAGAAAGCGGAAGCCGAGCGGTTCGTGGAGAGGTCAGTCCTAAACGACACATGAACAGAGATTACTTGAATTTATTTCTTTTACTTCTGTTGAATTTGTTGCACGTGTTCTTGACGAGATTCACCCGTGATTTGCATGCATGCCTGCTTCATCAATGTGGTAATACAGAAAATATTACACATATAAAACACATAAAGAGCACATGCACAAATTCAACCAGAACGAAAAGAAGCAATTATAGTTTGAATGAAAGACAAGAAGATGAAGCTTTATTAATTAATTTACTGAGTGACAAAAAATCTTTTTTTCTACCCTTTTTAAAAATTTTTAATGTAAAGACCTTTGGATCAACTACGGTTGTGTTAAACTCATGCACTATAAATCAAATTTGCCTTGCCTTGTCCTGACAAATCAGCCTTGACGTAGTTCATGAGTTTCCCACGCACTATATCTTGTGCCTGCGGTGGGAAAAAACTTCTTGTTTCGGTTTTAAGATGATTTAATAATCATGTGATTTATGTTGTCCAGACACATAGGACGGGGCATTTCCTGCTCTTCCTGTCATTGGACACATGTGGCACACGCCTCTCGGTGTGTAACGAGGGGCTTTTACTGGAAAAAGCAAACATGGGCTGTATGGGGACAACGTTGACGAAGTGGACTGCGAGGTTGGTAAGTGACTGAGGAAAAGAAGGAAACGCAAAGCACGCATCGAAATCCAAATGTAACAATTAAAAGGACCATTCACCCAAAAATTTAATTTGCAGTTAATTTACTCATCCTTAGGCGATCCTATATGTGGGTGACTTTTCGGATTCAGTGGAACTGTAAAGAAGATTTTAAGCTGAAACCGTGGGCCTCATAAGTCAATGACTACCGTCACTTTAAGAGTCAAAAAAGCACATCAGGCAACTCAACAAATTAATCCCAGCAGCCCTGACAGCGGGGGGGAATATATTGCGGTCTTATGAAGCGAAATCAATCAGTCTGTGCAAGAAGAAACTGAACATTATTTACAACAAATCCACATGTAATGCAGGAGGACCTCAGAGGAAAAACGTTCTTTTTAGTGAACTAGATGAACCGTTTTCATCAAATCGGACTTGAAGCGTGTCTGAAAAAGTTACTCAATCCAAACTCCCTGACAGTCACTGCGACTCCAAAATAAGCCAAAATACTGGTGTATTGGATCCTATGATGAATGAATCATTCAGCGCTTCAGTTCCTCTAAACCCAACACCACTGAACTGAAAAAAACAGTTTGACTCGGACCTGAAAAGGACACGATGAGGCCGCTGACATTAATTGCTCACCCTCATGTCAATGGACAGAATTTCAACAAGAATGTTGACCAAAGTGCTTCACAAGCGGAGCAAGCAAAGTACACGAATAAAAATGACAGCATGCAGATTTTGGATGATCTGTAATCATGCGAGTGATACTGAACTAATTACAGTATACCAGGCTTGGCAATAAATTCAACGCTCTTGAGGAAATAAAATCTGTGAATTACAGTCTCCAAATACCGAAAGGAGAGGAAGGGGGCTTTAACTTTCATTAATCGCTTTAGCTGGAAAAGCCTGGCCCCTGACCACTGAATTTATTTGTTTGTCGAACTTCAGGTCGGCATTAGAAAATGAGCCGCCGCGGGATGATTTTTTCACATAGGAGTTAACAATTTTTTTTTTGACTGAAATAAAATAAAAGTTACCCTACATCTAGTGGTCGACTGATATTGGTTTTGTGACAGCCGATGCGGTCTCTTTGGAAAGCAGGGGGCGCAGATAGCCATCTAATTAAAAAAAAAAAAATCAATTTTATTAAGAATTTGAAATAATTTGACATATGAATTAAAAAATAATGTGTAAAATAAACATACTTATACTTTAGATGACAAAGTATTTTTTCACAAATAAATAAATATTTAATAAAAAATATAATTGAAAGGGAAGTAAACACTGTAACGAACAGGGCGCACTCAATATTCTGGGACGTTTGTGTGCATTGGGAATCATATTTTTCAAATAAATCCAGTAGTAATACTCTATTATACATACAGCACCAGTGAAAATGACATGAGTATGACAGTGGGCACACGCATAATGCAGAGCATAATCTGAAATCATGAGTTTAAAGTTTAAAGCAAATTCCACGGACCGACCATCACACAGAGGAACACGCGATCATCTGGATAAAAATACACACTTCACTAGATCTCACAGCTGGATTTGACTAAGTTTGCAAGGTTTGTTAAAATAAATGTTTATTAGTCATTCAAAGATTTGTTTAAATTATATAAATGCATATTTGTTTTTTATGCTCACGGCAAACGAGAAAGTAATTATAATGTGTTTGGCTTTGTATTACTAATAATATATAAGCAATCGTTACCTTTCTGTATACATAAATTCCTTTGTTTAACCGTTCTGTCTGATTATTAGACAAAACTGTTAACAACGACAGTAAACAAGAGGGAGAATATGAGCACTGTGTGCTCAGGCGCTGTCGCTCTCAGCCCTGTCAAAATAAAACTCCCGCCTCTAACACATCGGCCAAGCAGAAAAAACTTATCGGCCTGATGCGATATTTGAAAATAGGAAATATGCTCGGCTGATATATCGGCCATGGCTGCATCTATCGGTTGACCACTACCTACATCTTGGATGATCTTGAGAGTCAATAAATTAACAGCTAATTTTCATTTCTGAGTGAGCTATCCCTTTAAATGTACCAAACTCAAGTAACTTCAGATCACACAATCACAGATTAATCAGCTCAGTCAGATAGGACGACCTGTTTGAAATACCTTGTGTTTGATCACAGGTAGAATGATGGAGACCATTGCAAGGCTTGGCCTGTCCGAGAAATAGAAAAACCTTGATGTACTTCACCTCTGACCACGGTGGCAACATCGAAGAGGGTCCAAAAGGAGGCTGGAATGGAATCTATCGAGGTACTGAAACACAAAAGCAGACATGTTGACCAGCTTAACAACAATGTATGATTTTGTGTCATTACCTGACCCTCTTATGTTTAGGTGGTAAAGCCATGGCTGGCTGGGAGGGAGGAATCCGAGTTCGGGAATGATATCGCTCACCGGACACTGAGCGGCGGTTGGCAGAAGGTGCTGGGCCCGGGTCAAGCGGGCGTGTGGTGCCGCCAGGAACTCTGGCGCCCGGTGGAAGAAACAGCTGGCGTGGACAAAGGTTCTGTGGAAGCCGTGGCTGCAGCCTGCTCGCGGGACCTTCCCTTTCTGCTCCTCAGAGGAGAGCAACCACCGTCTGCAGCAGCAGGAGTGAAAGAGATGGGCGCCCACAGAGTAAAACATTCACAAAAAGATAACTGCATTTTTCTCTCAATTGCAAGTTTATATCCCACCATTCATCCTTTTTTGTCTTGCAGTTCTGACTTTTTTCCTCAAATTTACAAGTTATAAAACTACAATTGTGAGTTTTTATATATTGCAATTTTGACTTCAGGGTTTACATCGTGTTTCTGACATTTTCTGATAATCTGAGAGTTTAAATATAAAAATGTTGGCGAACATTCCTCAGAATCCTTGAAGTTTGTCACAATTGCAAGCTATAAACTCTTAATTGCAAGTTTACACATCTTACAATTCTTTTTTCCTCAGTAATTGTATGTTGTAAAATTACAGCTAGTAATCTCAAAAAATTCGAACTTTTTTTCTCAGAATTGTGAGTTTGCGTCCCATAAAAGCAAGTTATAAACTTATTTCCAGAGTTTATATCTCACAATTCAGACTTTTTTTCTCAGAGTTCTGTTTACATATCCTGAATTTTTTCCCGCCCAGAATTGGGAGTTTAAATCTTTCAGGTTTTTTTTTCATTAGTTCATTAAATTTATATCTTGCAATCTATTTTCTCCCCCCAAATTTTAGACTCCTGACTACGTCGCGCATACATATGCAGAATTTTGAAAAAGTCAGAGGGAATTATGACATTTAATTTAGCATTTCTGAGAAAAACAACTCTAAGATTTTGCAATTGGAAGATATAAACTTTCCAGAAAAAAAATAGTCTGAGTTGTGAGATATAAACTCACAGTTGTGTTTTAATTTTTATTCTGTGGTGTAAATAAGCTTCCACACAGAACTGATGCTGATGCAGAGAGCGATGCTGTTAGTGCTTCAAAGAGAAAGCGTTCTCATAGTGAACATGATTTAATATGAAGTGCATCAGTCCTGCTGGACAGCTTGCTGTCAGGCCTTCATCATATCTCTGTCTGAAAGTGGGATAAAGTATTAAAGCTTGGAAATATTTCTACATTAAATATTAAACTTTTTGAAAATTAGAAATCATTGCTTTTCTTTTATCCCACAGCATCCTGGCCACAATAGAAAGTACTATAATGATGTTCTGTGGTTTTTAGTTGGTTTGTGTTACTTCAAATGTTTCACCCTGCTTGAAAAAAAAAAAAAAACTTTTATAAACACTCTCTTGGTGAATGTGTTCTGTCCAGCAGAGGACGCTGCAGCTGCAGAGATACTAAACAGACATAAACAAGAGACTTGACTGAACAGAAACACCTCTTGAAATCATAATTAAGACTTTCTTGAATCATTTGAGAGTTTTTATTTATTTTTAATGTCTTTTAAAGACCCGAGGAGACCCTAAGAACATAATTCAGTGCAAAAATTTCTGTCATGCATTTGGCAAAAAGGTTTTTTTGACTGTATTTTATCTTTGACATTTGAGACAAGTGCAGCTCTGACGTCACCGGTGTATCTTTCAGACTTCTTTGTGAGCAGTGATGTAACAGTGATTTAAATTAAATCCTTTTATTATTACGCTTCCAAACAATCCAAACATATTTCTCCTTAAACTTGCTAAAAAGAAAAGCTGTTTACCATCTTGACCGGAAAATATGATTTTCACTGTCAATTGTTAATTTATTTTTTTCTAATGTTAGTGAATGTTGATATTCGAGTGCACATCCTACTACACTGTAATTAATAATGGCCGGGAGGTTATTAACACTGGCAAACTGAGAGCAATCTTTCAGTGACTTACTTCTATCAAATGTTGTCAAATCTGATCATCCAAGACAAGATGATCCAGCGTCAACTTAAAAAACACTGCAGCCAGCGCTACCTCCATCTCTTCAACTTCAACTGTTTATTTGTATATACATTTTAATACAATTTTGCTACCCAAAAGTGCTTCAAGCAATATAATAGAAAGCATATACAAAATAAAATCTAACGTAATTAGTAATAATAATGAACCACTTTATGAAACCAGCCATCAGATGAAAACTACCTCATCCCGTCACACATTGGGGTTGTTCCTGGGGAAAGGTCTCAAGAAGGGCTTCTCTCTGGCGAAGCTTAATGTAAAAAGATGAGCTTCTCAACTGAGGACTTAAAAACTTCTAAGGATGGAGCCTGTCAATATGAAGTGGAAGACTATTCCACAATTTGGGAGCCACAACTATAAATGCTCTAATACCTTTAGACTTTCTTTGAGCCAGGAACTGCCAGTTTATCTGGTTGATCTCAGTGTCCAAGCCATGTATGGTACTTTAAAAGATTGGTGATATAACTTGTGACATGTTATGAAGGCTTTTAAAAACCATCAATAAAATCTTAAATCCCATCCTGTACTGAACTGGTAGCCAACAAGAGAAGATAAAACTGAGTAATATGATCCCTTTTTCTTCTGTGCCTGTCAAAAGCCTGGCTGCAGCATTCTGTAATTACTTTGCAGACGAGATATATTGTCGCTGACAGATCCCAATATAAAGAGAAATGCAATAATCCAATCTTGATGTAATAAATGCATGGACAACGGTTCTAAATTTAAAACTAAGAATGGTTTTTAACCTGAGATCATTCTAAGTTGGTAAAAACTACTTTTTACTACAGACTTTAAGTGGTAAATATATCTGAGTGGCCACCGCATACATATGATAGAAATGTCATGGCTTAATGACATATAGATCCAAGTGGGTACATGTACAATGAAAATAAATGTAGGGCCCAGAATAGGAACCTTGAGGGAAGACCATATTTCAAAGGAGCCAGAAGATTTAAGCATTTGCAAAATTAACAAAAAAATGTTCTATCATGCAGATATGAGTGACACCGCTTTGCTGTTCCTTGATGCCTACATCAGCACTCCAAACGTTTTAAAAGGATTGAATGCGAAAACAGTGTCAAAGACAGCACTGAGGTCCAGCATAATTAAAACAACCCCCAACCCAGAGTCAGCTGCCATCAGTAAATCGTTCACAACTTTTACCAAAGCAGTTTCCGTGCTGTGACCAGCTCTAAATCCAGATTGGAAATGATCCAGGATATCATAAGGGGTAACTTGAGAAAGAACAACCTTTTCTAAAACTTTAGATAGACATGGTCATTTAGAAATTATTCAGCTCTGTGGGGTCAAGGCCTGATATTTTAAGTAAACTGGGCTTTTAACATATGCCTCATCAAAAAATCCTAATAAAGTCCTTGTTATATTTAGGAGGACGATAGATAAGTGCACAATAAACAGTGTAGGTCAGTTCTAATTTAATCAACTGTAATTCAAAAGTTGAATATTTCTCCACTGATACGGGGCTACATTTAAATCTGTCCTTGTAAAGTGTGGCCACACCCCCACCTTGTCCAGTGACTCTGGGGGTATTAAAACTGTAGAGTTCGCAGCCCGCTCAGTAGAGAAAAACATGTATCCCACAGGCTCTGATTTACATCAAATGATTAAATTTATCATACTGTCATAGACAGAAATAACAATTATTGGTCGAATTTCAAATTGATTAAATAATGAAACTGTGATATGGACTGAACATTGGAAACATGATGAGTAAAAGATGAAAGCAGGTGGATCCAGAACTACAGGAGTAACATTTACTTAGACTATTGAATTAGTGATCCTCAGAGAGGAATAAGGAAGAAGAAAGGAAAGAGTGTGTAGAGGAAGGTGGTTGTGGAATGTGTGTAGATGTGTTAGTTGGCAGGATCAGAGAATGACACTGTTCCTCCTATTACAGTCCAGATACACTCCTACACTGGCATCCTGTTTAACACCTAAAAACCAAACTGGATCAGAATAACATCTTGCATGTACACTCCAGATACATCAGTGCAAGTTAAAGAAACCACATCCTTCCTCTGGTTTGATGCCAGAAGTTACTCCAAGAATCCAGTAGACTGAACTCTCTTTAACCCCTCCACATCCCAGCAGTAAAAGTTCTGAGCTAGCAAAACCTCTGGAACCAGAACACAAGGATAACACAGCTAAATCTCTGGATTATCAGGAAGAGGTTGTTTGCTCGTTGTATCTCACACTGGTCAGATCATCAGATACAGGATTTGTGACGTGGATCTATGGTGTTTGATCCAGAATCACAGGAGCCATGAGATACAATCAACAGCTGCTTTTATTCTGATGTTCATATAATAACATCGCGAGGAACTACACACATTATTATGAATTATGACCAGTGTTCATTTTGACAGGCATTTCTAGTTTAGTCTTTAGTTCTTTATCTGAGATGAAAAATTTTGCATAGCCTGGCCAAGCATTTTAGTCATTTGAGTCTCTTTCAGTTTAGTGCATGCATTTTTTTGTCAAACTTTTAGTCAAACTGCAGTCATCACCATTTATTTTGGGAGCTATTTTACTACTAATTTTTCAAGACCAAACCAATTAAGCTTTATGAGAAATTTGAATCAAGGACGAAATTCAGGCAAGGATTGAATTTAGATTCATTTTTGGATGAACTATTCCTTTAACAGTAGTGAAAAGGGAGAAACTAATAACAATTATAGTATATAATATATAATATAGATTATAAAAAATATAATTTATACATTTTGAAAAAGAAGCACAATAAGACAAATACGAAAGAGATACAAATTAAACAAATTTTTCAGATACAGTAGGTTTATTTTTTCTATTTTAATATATGATTGCGATTTTTTATTTATTAATTTTTTCGCTGACACGTATCATAACACGCTGCTCACGAGCTCAGTGCAGTGTGTCAGAGAATGAACAATTTACTTGCACTTCATTCGCTCCTCTCAATGGACGTGACATTTGTGTCTGTCTTATAACGTCACGTCTGCGTCTATCTGTCTGTCTTGAAAATCCTCTGAAATCTTTTTTGAATTTTTTTACATTTGGGGGTTATTGTGTTTTTATCTTTTTCATTTTTAATGTAGCCTACAGCACTTGATGGTGAACCCGTCGATTGCAATCGGCTGCTAGATCTGAGACTGTTTCTGTAA
>NC_056580.1:30895159-30895320 GCF_018340385.1 Cyprinus carpio | reverse complement strand
CCATTATTTTAAATTGTAATGATATTTCACAATATTAACCAGACCCCACCCCCTTCAATAAATAAATATATAAAACCTTATATAAATATGATTTTAAATTTTTATTATATTTATTATTATTTTTTGTAGTGTCTTAAATAAATATATAAAACCTTATATAA
>NC_056580.1:30893431-30893537 GCF_018340385.1 Cyprinus carpio | reverse complement strand
TTCGAACGGAGTGTCATTGACTGCTGAAGACTTGGGTCAAATAATTTCTGTGAGTTTAGGGGGGTGTACCATTCATAGACTAGGCCAGTGGTTCTCAACTCCAGCA